>NC_050582.1:30933452-31081170 GCF_011100635.1 Trichosurus vulpecula
ATTGCCTGTGTATCTTATTTTCTAGTTGCATGAAAAAACTTTTTTTTTGTTTTTTGAACATCTGTTTTTAAGACTTTGAGTTCCAAATTCTCCCCCCCTCCTCCCTTCCCCAGCCCACCCTCCCTAAGAATGTCAATCAATTCAACACAGGCCACATGTGTATCATTGTGTATAACCCTTCCACAATACTCATGTTGTGAACAGACTCACTGTATTTTGCCTCCTTCCCAACCCATCCCTCCCTTTATTGAATTATTTTTTCTCCCTTGACCCTAGTCCCCTTTCAAAGTGTTTGCTTTTGATTTACCTCCTCCCCCATCTGCCCTCCCTGCTATCATCCCCCCTTTTTGTATCTTCTCCTCCTTCTTTCCTGTGGGTAAGATACCCAATTGCAGGATGTATGGTATTCCTCCTCCAGGCCAAATATGATGCAGCGCAAGATTGATCACATCATTCCTCTCCACTCACCTGCCCTCTCCCCCTGCTTTCCTCTGCCCCACCTCTATGCGAGATAATACACCCCATTCTATCCTACTCCCATATCTCCCTCTCTCAATATATTCCATGATACTCAATTTTGCCCTGGTGTATGGGATTCTAGGGTTTTAATCCTAGCTCCATTGACCTCCGGAATATCGTATTCCAAGCCCCTTCGATCTCTTAATGTAGAAGCCTGCTAGATCTTGGATTATTCTGATTGTGTTTCCTCACTACTCAAATTGTTCTTTCTGGCTACTTGCAGTATTTTCTCCTTGATCTGGGAGCTCTGGAATTTGGCAACAATATTCCTAGGTGATTTCTTTTGGGATCTATTGAGGAGGCGATCTGTGGATTCTTTCAATTTCTATTTTGCCTTGTGGCTCTAGAATATCAGGGCAGTTCTCCTTGATAATTTCTTGAAAGATGATATCTAGGCTCTTTTTTTGATCATGGCTTTCAGGTAGTCCAATAATTTTTAAATTATCTCTCCTGGGATCTATTTCCAGGTCAGTGGTTTTTCCAATGGATATTCACATTGTCTTCCATTTTTCATTCCTTTGGTTCTGTTTTATAATATCTTGATTTCTTCATCAAGTCACTAGCTTCCACGTGCTCCAGTCTAATTTTTAAGGTAGTATTTTCTTCAGTGGTCTTTTGGACCTCCTTTCCATTTGGCTAATTCTGCCTTTCAAGGCTTCTTCTCCTCATTGGCTTTTTGGAGCTCTTTTGCCCATTTGAGTTACTCCATTTTTTAAGGTGTCTGTTTTCTTCAGTATATTTTTCAGTATTTTTTGAGTCTCCTTTAGCAAGTCATTGACTTGTTTTTCATGGTTTTTTCTCATCCTTTTCATTTCTCTTCCCATTTTTCCTCTATTTCTCTAACTTGCCTTTCCCAAATCCTTTTTGAGCTCTTCCATGCCCTGAGACCAGTTCATGTTTTTCTTGGAGGCTTTGTTGTAGGCTCTTTGGCTTTGTTGACTTCTTCTGGCTGTATGTTTTGGTCTTCTTTGTCACCAAGAAGGATTCCAAAGTCTGAGACTGAATCTGGGTGTGTTTTGCTGCCTGGCCATGTTCCCAGCCAACTTAACTTGACCCTTGAGTTTTTCAGCAGGGTTTTTCTACTGCTTGTAGAGTAAAGACTTCTATGTTCCAAGCCTGGGCGGATGCACTGTTGATTTCAGAGCTCTTATAGCCAGCTCTGCCACACCAGCACTCCTCCTTCCCCAAGAGCCTCCAACCTGGAGTAGACTTACATCTTCAGCAGGCTCTGCACGCCGGCCTTTGATCCATCTCTTAATTCCTCTCACCAGTGGGCCTGGGGCTGGAAGCAACTGCAGCTGTAGTTCTGTAGCTGCCCCACCTCCGCTGCCCCCAGGGTGGTGTTCCAACCGCAAACTCGCTTCCACTGCCCCTCAGCTTTCCCACTAACCTTCTCTGTTGTCTTTGGTGTTTGTGGGTTTAGAAGTCTGGTAACTGGCCACAGCTCACTGATTCAGGTGCTAGGGCACGCTCTGGCCCCGGCTCCTGGTCTGGTTGGTCAGGTGCCGCCCACGCTGGGCCCTGCTCTGCTTCCCAGCTCCGTGCAGCATAGACCTTACCCAGAGACCATCCAGGCTGTCCTGGGCTAGAGCCCTGCTTCCCTCTTGCTATTTTGTGGGTTCTGCAGTTCTCCTCTTTTGTCTTTGGTGTTTGTGGGTTGAGAAGGCTGGCAACTGCCAAGCTCACTGATCAGGGTGCTAGGGCCCGGCTCCACCCGGCTCCTGGTCTGGTTGGTCAGTGCCGCCCACGCTGGGCTCCGCTCTGCTGCCCAGCTCCGTGCACAATATACCTCATCCAGCAACCATCCAGGCTGTCCTGGACTGGAGCCCCTGCTTTCCTCTGCAGTTTTGTGGTTCTGCAGTTCTAGAATTGGTTCAGAGCCATTTTTTATAGGTTTTTTGGAGGACTTGGCGTGGAGCTCACGCTAGTCCCTGCTTTCCAGCTACCATCTTGGATCCACCCCCCCCCTTATTTTATTTTAAAATGGACATTTATGTTGCTTCTATTTGGGGGGTAGGGAGCTGGTTGCAAGTACAAAATAATTCTGCTTTGAAACCTTTGAATAGAATATTCTCTCTCTTTTCAAAATAATGCTGTCAGGGGTATATTCCTAAGAAAGTAATTGCTGAGTCAAAGATTTAGGCTACTCCTGTGGTTCAGGTTATGATTGAAATAGAAATGATCTGACCATTAAACATTTAAGAAGTAGTATAAGCTTGCTTAAAAGCAAGCTAACTAGCTTGGAATAGCATGGAAAGCTTCCAATAGCATGGGAAGGCTATTCAGCAAGGGTAATTAGGGATCTAGTTGAGTGCAGCCCTCTGCCTTTATATTTGCCACCATGATGCCACCTAGCAGCAAGAATACTTCAAGCCTGAGCACCCTCTGATTTTATTAGAATTTTACTTAGGTGACCAGAAGCTACTCCACTGGTTCCAACCTTAGTCCCCTGAACCATTTAGGTCTTGAAAAGAGTTTTACCTGAATTTTTAGGAAAAAAAACTATCCTAGCCTTTGTGGAGTAGATGTTTTTCTTACCACAAAAGGATTATGATTTGTTTGTAACATTGACTGCATACTGCCAGGTTATTCTCCAGAAAGATTCTGTAATCAGTCCTATTAGCATCTGTTAAGTCAACTAGCATTTATTAAGCCTTTCACTATGTGCCAGGCACAGTGCTGAGATTCAGGGATACAAAGAAAGGCAAAAAACAATCTCTCCACTCAAGGAGCTCACAGTCTATTTGCAATTCTACTGGTAATGAATGAGTGTACCTATTCCTCCGCAATCCATGTCAGCATTGTTTTTGTCTTTTAAATTATTTTTTGCCAGTTTGACAAGTGTGCTGTGATATTTCAAAGTCAATTTAATTTGCATCTCTTTGATTATTAGTGAGATTGATCATTTTCCAAGGGGTTATTAACAATTTGTGATTCCTCATTTGAAAACTGACTGTCAATAATTAATCTATAATTCCATAAAGGATAATGCAGAACCTAATTAATACAGAAGCCTGAGGGCGGGCCTGGTATTGAAAGATGCTTTCTATCATGGACTGATGCCACATATTTGTTATGCACAAGTTATTAATTCATATAAGGTGTCAGTTACATACCTTCTCAGATGAACCTGTGTATTTGACAGTTTGCATTTTTCCTAAAATCATGATAACTTCAAGAATCTCAGGAGAAAGGTATGATTTTCCATTTTGTGAAAAAAAGGAACAAAATGATTAGTTCTATTTTTAAAAAATTATGAGTGGACATGATTAAGCAGTATGCTTAATTTATCTTTTAACTCTTGGTTGACTACTCTGTATCATCTTAAAATACCCAAGGAATTATCCTTTTGTTTTTAATGGTGCATGAATAGAAGTAATGCCAGTTGTCAGTATTTGGTCACAAAAAGTCAATATAATATGTTTTACAATGAAAAAAGAAAATTGGCTTTCAAATTATTTGACTTTATTGTGGACTTGGATCAATGTGCCCTTGGGTTTTTTAACCATTCCTTATATTTTTGATATCAAGTTTTTAATCTGTGATATTTGCCATGAATTTGTCTTCATCTGTTGTTTTTCTTTTATTTATATTGGTTTTTTACTATGCAGAAACTCCATTTTGGTGTAATCTGGCACGTCTGTCTTGTCCCTAATTATTCCTTTCATTTGTTGAATGGAAAAAAGTTCTCCTCTACAGTTATTTTTCTATCATGAACTTGACAAACAACAACAAACATGATTTTTCCATATACAAAGAAGAGAAAGCAATTGGATATGAAATTACAGTTTGTATTTCACATAGATTTTCTTTTTTTAAGTGTGGACACCTTTCAGGACTGTTTTCCCAAATCTCACTTGCATTTGTTATCCAGGGTCCCAGAGGATGGCTGACTACTACTCCCTTCATGGTTATAGGAGTAACCCTGAGGGTTTGGGTTTTTTTTCTAATACTATTGCTCATGAGCTTCCACCAGTATTCTTCTCATTGATTATCTAGTTTATATCAGTTAGCTAGTCAAAGTTAATTAGCTTCTAAAAAGGGATAGTTACTGAGATTGTTTTAGTGTGTTGTCTCATTATTGTCATTTTCTTGAATGAAGTTATTAATTGTATCTGTGATTTTTTTTCTTTGACCCTCTCATTCTTTAGGATTAGATTATTTAGTTGCAATTAATTTTTACTTTATCTTTCCATGGTCCTTTATAACAAATAATTTTATTGCATCATAATCTGAAAAGGATGCCTTGACTAAGTCTGCCTTTCCACACTGGATTGTGAGGTTTTTATGCCCTACTGCAGGGTCAATTTTTGAGAATGTGCCATATACTTCTGAGAAAATGGTATGTTTCTTTTTATCCCCATCCTGTTTTCTCCAGATGTCTATCATATCCGCCTTTTCTAAAATTCTACTAACCTCCTTAACTTCTTTCTTGTTTATTTTGAGGTTAGATTTATCAGGTTCGGAGAGGGGGAGGTTGAGGTCTCCCATTGCTGTCTATTTCTTCCTGTAACTCCCTTAACTTCTCCTCTAAGAATCTGCATGCTATACTACTTGGTGCATATATGTTAAATAATGATATTGCTTCATTGTCTATGGTGCCTTTAGGATATAGTTTCCTTCCTTATCTCTCTTAATTAGATCTATCTTTGCTTTTGCTTTGTCCGAAATTAGGATTGCTACCCCTGCTTTTTTTACTTCAGCTGAAGCGTAACATATTCTACTCCAGCCTTTTACCTTTACCATGTGCGTATCCCCCTGTTTCAAATGTGTTTCTCGTAAACAACATATTGTAGGATTATAGTTTTTGTGCCATTCTGCTATCCGCCTCTGTTTTGTGGGAGAGTTCATCCCATTCACATCCACAGTTATGATTACTATCTGTGTCTTTTTTCCATCCCATTCCCCCCCCCCCCGTTTATGTTTTTATTTCTCCCTTCTTCCTTCCCCTCCTCAAAAGAGTTTTGCTTTTCACCACCACCTCCCTCCATATTCCCTCCCTTTCAATCCCCCCTCTCTTACCCTTTTCCCCTTACTACTTCTACCCTCCCTTCTAACCACCCCCCTTTTCTTTCCCCATCCCCTCCCACTGCCTGTAAGAAAAGTTTGATTTCTATACTTATCAGAGTATGTTATTCCCTCCTTGAACCAAATCCAATGAGAGTAAAGCTCAAACACTGCTCTTCTCCCTCCCTTATTTCCCTCTACTATAATGTGTTTTTGTGCCTCTTCATGTGATGTAATCTACCCTTTTCTACCTCCTCTTTACCTCTTCTCCCAGACCAATCCATTTGGACCCTTTAATTATATTTTTATCATCACATCAGTTAATTTATACTCACATCCTCTATGTATATCTCTTTTGATTGTCATAATAACCATATCATTCACAAGATTAACGTATATAACACAACATAATCCTGTATAAGGATATAAACATTTTGTCTTTATTGAATAACAAGGTTTTTTTCCCTCCCTGTTTACCTTTTTATATCTCTCTTGACTTTTGTATTTGAAGATCAAATTTTCCATTGAGCTCTGGTCTTTTCATTAGGAAGCTCTGTAATTCCCTTATTTCATTGAATGTTCATCTCCATGCCTGAAAAATTATGCTCAATTTTGCTGGGTAGTTGATCCTTGGTTGTATTCCAAGCTCTTTTGCCTTATAGAATATCATATTGCAGTCCTTCCTGTCTTTTAACATAGAAGCTGCCAGGTCCTGTGTGATCCTGACTGTAGTTCCACAATATTTGAATTTTTTCTTTCTGGCTACTTGCGGTATTTTCTCCTTGACCTGATATTTCTGGAATTTGGCTACAATATTCCGTGGAGTTTTCAATTTGGGATCTCTTTCAGGGGGTGATTGGTAGATTCTTTCGATGACTATTTTACTCTCTGGTTCTAGGACTTTGGGGCAGTTTTCCTTGATGATTTCTTGGAAGATACTGTCCAGGCTCTTTCTTTCATCATGACTTTCAGGTAGACCAATTATTCTTAGATTGTCTCTTCTGGATCTGTTTTCCAGGTCAATTGGTTTTCTGATGAGATATTTTACATTTTCTTCTATTTTTTTCATTCTTTAGATATTGTTTGGCTGATTCTTGATGCCTCATAGAGTCATTAGCTTCTACTTGCCCAATTCTAATTTTTAACAAATTGTTTTCTTCATTTAGCTGCTGTACCTCCTTTTCCATCTGGTTAATTTTACTTTTAAAGAAGTAATTTTATCCAATTAGATTCTGAACCTCCTTAACCATTTTGCCAATTTTACTTTGTGAAGATATGTTCTCATCAGTGAATTTTTTTCCTTTTTTTCTTTTACCTCTCTAATTTGGTTTTTAAAATCCTCCTTGAGCTCATTCAGTAATGCTTTTTGGGATGGAGACCAGTTCATATTCCCTTTTGAGGTTTCAAATGTGAGTACAGTGTCAATGCTGTCCTCTTCTGAATTCATATTTTGATCTTCTCTGTCCCCATAATACGATTCAATAGTCTTTTTTACTTTTCTAGATTCCTTCTTCATGGTGGTTGCCTTTCTCTGGCTTTTTAAGTGGATCTCTGCTTCTGGAGCCCAGGGGGCTCTGTCCCAAGCTTCTTGTGCTGGGGACTAGGGGCCGGGTTACTAGCTTTGTGTGCTGTGGCCTCTGGTTTTGTCAGCTAGAAGCTACATAGTGCTGCTGCTCACCTGGTGCTGAGCTGGAATTGGCTAGTGTGTGCTAATAGTGAAGACCCAATGAGATCTTTCTGAGTTTCCTGGGTGGGGGGAAAAGTCACCATGTGAGGTGTGGGGGAGGGGTAGTCTGGCTGCTGAAAGTCTCCTCTTCCCCTAGGGCTGCGCTATAGCATGGGTGGTCTCAGCCATTGTCTGTGCTTGTGTCTGCCAGTTCCCCTGACTGTGCAAAGGCACGCATGGGGTCATGGTGTTGGTGTTTGCCAGCTCTACCCCACTGGGGCTCAGGAACTCCCACTGGTCTGCCAAGGTGGATCCTGCTGGGATGCCTCCCTTCTTGTACTGTTCTCCTTCTGCCATCACAAGAAAGGCTGTTTCCCCAGCCTTGTGAGCTATAAGATTACTGAACCTCCACTTTTGGCTCCTCTGTTCCAAGGTTTCTCCTAGGGCATTATTTTCTGGGTTTATTCAAGGGAGTAATGAGAGTCATTTTACCCGGTCATCATGTCTCCTAGAAGTTCAAGAAGGTGGGTTTCATACCTTTAGACTGGGCTGAATGCCTCAGGAGTAGCTTCTGCCATGTCCACGGGGCCTGCCCTGCTGCCTCATGTACTTGTGACAGACACCTGTGCTGGGCTGATAGGCCTGGGGATGCCCACTACAGCCAGCTGTTCAGCCCTGGGCTTGTTCCCAGTCTTGCTCTGCTATGGTTTCGTTCTGTACTCTCCCAGCCTGGTTTGCTGGCTGATTTCAGCTGCTGCTCTTGTTCTGGTATAGTCTGGTACATTTCCCCAGTCCTGGCGCTCTCTCAGTCCACAGATCTGTCCAGTTGACCCTGGGGACTGTCCTGAGCTTGGAGTCTGCCACACTCAGTCTCCTATTGTTTTCTACCTCTCTCAAATCTGCTCAGATTCACTTTTTTAGAGGTATCTGACAGAATTTGTCCAGTAAGTCACTGTTTTCACTCAGCCATATTGGCTGCTATCCCACTGATCCAATTTCTTTGATGACAGAAATAAGTGGCATTCCTGTTTGGTTCATTTCCAGCCTCCCCAGTTCCCTCACATCTTGTCTTCTTGACATGTGCCAGGGTCTGACTTCTCAAAACTTGCCAAAAGCTTCACTGCTTTCTTTCTCAGATACCTTCTCTTAATATACCGATACTCAGAGGTGTATTTCATTCTTTCATTCAATCCCAGTAACTTTCCTTCTTGTATTCAGTTCAGTGGCTAAAACACTTCACTCCTCACACCTAGTTTACCCCCTCTGATGAATTGATTCAAAAGAGGTGTCTGGGAGTTGTTCATACCTAGTTGATGTATTCATTGGTTCTTTAACTTCATCAAATGTGATCTCACCTGATAAAGGTGTGTGTGTGTGTGTGTGTGTGTGTGTGTTTGTATACATGTGTGTAGGGGTAGAATATTGATTAATTGGGGTTGTATGTGTGTGAAACATGCTTCTTACATAAGTATACGTTAAATTTACCACAATATGATGAATGATACCCTATGTTTGTGTCCCCTTCTGAATTGTCTTCTGCTCTTTTCAGTGTGATTTCTAAATATTTCATTGATGGTCTTTTTTTCATCTGTCATTCTGCCTCCAGTCTCTCTTCTGCCCCTCAAGTAAAACTGTACCTTGTAATAAATAAGTACAGTCAAGCAAAACAAATTGACTCATCGACTGTGTCTGAAAATGTATGTCCTCATTCTTCACCTCTAGTTCATCACTTCTCTGCTGAGATGTGGGAAGCTTGATTGATCATCGGTCTTTGTCATAGTGATCACTTATTGCATTGATCAAAGTTCTTAAGTCTTTCAAAGTTGTCTTCCTTTGCAGTGTTATAGTCATTGTTAACATTTTTTCTCCTGGTTTTGCTCATTTCATTCAGTATTAATTCATTTAGTTCTTCCCAGGTTTCTTTGAATGTATAATTTTCTTAATTTTTATGACTTAATATATTCCATCACCTTTCTCCTTCTCAACTGAGATTAAATAGTGCATTCAATTTCTTCCATCTTCTTTAGAGGTCTTTTTTCCTGCTTGTTGCTAATCCAACTGGAATTCACTGGCATAAGATGTGTATTGAAATTCCTTTCTCACCAAATTGGTAGCCAGTTTTCCCAAGTACATTTGTTAAATAATGAGTCTTTTCCCTCGATTAACTTTTTCCTTGAATCTCTGGAGGTTTCTAAGCAAGACTGACATATCATCTGTAATAGAGAGAATTTTGCCTCATATTTGCCTATGCTTCTTCCCTTCAATATCTGTTTCTAATCTTATTGCTATAACTAGCATTTCTAGCACCATGTTAAGCAATAATGGAGGCATTGGAGAGCCTTACTTTCTCTCCAGTGTTGTTGGGAAAGCTTTAAGTGCTTGCCTGTTGCAGATAATGCTAAGTGCTAGTTTTAAATATTTTTTGTACATGTTAAATAGAATCTCTTTATTCCTATGCTTTTTAATTTTAAAATAGTGCTCCATTTTGACCTTTACTGTCTATTAATATAATCATGAAATTTTACATTTTGTGTTATTGCTATGTCTATTAAAGTTGTAGTTCTCTGAATATTAAACCATCCTTATATTCCTGGTAAAACTCCAATCAGGTCATGGTAAATAATTCTTTGAATATGTTGCTGTAGCTTTTATGTTGATGTTATTCAATATTTTGTGTCAATATGCATTAATGATATTGGTCTATAATTTTCTTTTTATGTTTTAATTTTCTGACATGGATATTATGACCATATTTTTGTCATAGAAGGACTTTGGTAACCTGCTGCTTTTCCCTTTTTTGTCTACAAACAGTTTGTATAGCATAAGATTTAATTGTTTTTGGAAGATTAATAAATTTCCCTTGTAAATCCATTTGGTCCTGGGAGTTCTTTTCTTTGGAAGTTCCTTTCTGGCTTAATTTCTTTTCTTGAAATTGTGTTGTTTAAATTCTCTCTTTCTTATTCTATTAATCTATATTCTTCTTATTTTAAAAAAATATTCATCCATTTAGAGTTTTCACTTCTTTTCATGCAATCATGTATAATTATTTTTGATTACTTTAGTTCCTCTCTATTTTGTGCTTTCTTTTTTCTCATTTTTTTATTTTGGCAATTTGGGTTTTCTTTTACAAAAAATGAAGTTGACTAATGATTTATCTATTAGTGTCTTCTTAAAAATCAACTCAAAGTTTTATTGATGATGTCAATAACATTTGCTTTCAAATTTGTTTCTCCCCAGCAAGAATTCTATTTTTGTTAGTTTGAGATTATTTCTTTTTTCCTATTTGTTGCATCCTTAATTTTTCTCATTTTTCTCTAACGTTTCTAAATAATTGTCCACAAATAGTAATTTTCTTCAGAGTACTGCTTTTGCTTCATGCCATGTATTTTGATATTGTTTTATTGTTATCACTATGTGTAGCTATTTATTGTTTGTATGAATTGTTCTTTGACCTATTCATCCTTTATGATTACATTATGTAGTTTCTCTTTATGTCTGTTTTTAATTCATCTTTCCCTTATTGAGGAGTTTTTGTTGCATTAGTCAATTAAGTATGGTTTTTTTTGCCTTTCTATGTTGAATTTTAACTTCCTTATGCCCTGTCCTAGCACCTGAGTAGTTTTGGTAAAAGTAAAAAATAGATATGATCCCTGGGATTCCTATTTGATCATAACTACATAACCAAAGGCCTACACTATCTAATTTTTTGAAGATTCTGTTCAGGTCTATAACTTTCTTATTTCTTCATCTTTTAGATTTATATAAGACTAAAAGGAACACATTAAAGTTCCATATAATTATTGTCTTGCTCTTTCAAAATTTCATTACCTTTTCCTTTGAATACTTTAGATGTTATTCCACTTGGCTATAATCTTGCTTCAGATGCTTAACAGCTCTGTGACGCTGGACAAATCACCTCACTTGTCTCAGCCTCAGTTTCCTCATCTGTGCAATAGAAACTACCTCACAAGGCTTTTGAGAAGATCAAAAGGAATAATATGTGTAAAGAGCTTTGTGAACCCTAAAGTTCTTTGTCGCACATATTTTTTACTTTATTTCTCAATATTTTATGTATTTATTTTATTATTTAATAGTTTATTTTTCCAATTACATGTAAAAGCATTTTTTAACCTTTTTTTTAAACTTTGAGTCAAAATTCTCTCCCTCTCTGTCCTGCCTTCTCCTTGAGATAGCAATCTGATATAGGTTATACCTGTGCAGTCATGCAAAACATATTCCAGTATAAGTCATGTTGTGAAAAAAAACACGGACCAAAAAAGAAGAAATTTTTAGAAGTATGCTCCAATCTGCATTCAGACGCCATCAGTTCTTTCTCTAAAGATGCATAGCATTTTTCATCGTAAGTCCTTCAAACTTGTCTTGGATTATTGTATTGCTGAGAGTGCCTAAGTTATTCACAGCTGATCATCAAATAATATTGTTGTTTCTGTGTATAGTGTTCTCCTGATTCTGCTCATTTCACTTTGCATCAGTTCATGTAAGTGTCTCCAGGTTTTCTGAAAGCATCCTCCTCATCATTTCTTATAGCACAGTAGTATTCCATCACATTCATATACCATAAATTGTTCAGCCATTCCCGAAGTGAATTCTTTGCCACCATAAAAAAGCTGCTATAACTATTTTTGTATATATAGTGCTCTTTCTGTTTTTTTAAAAATCTCTTTGGGATAGCCACCTAGTAGTGGTCATTGCTGGATCAAAGGGTATGTACAGTCTTATAGTCCCTTGGGCATAGATCAAAATTGTTCTCCAGAATGGTTGAATCAGTTCACAACTCCACCAATAGTGTATTAGTGTCCCAATTTTTCCACATCTCCTCCAACATTGGTCATTTTTCTCTTCTGTCCTGCTTTCCTGTACTGTAAAATAGATTTCTATCCTAATTGAGTGTGTATATTATTCCCTATGAGCCATTTCTGATGCAAGGACGGTTCAGTGACTCCCCTCCATTTTCTTCTCTACTGCAAAAGGGGAATTTGGGAGCGCTCAGGCAAATCCCTGCCTTTACTCTGCCATCTTGGCTCTGCCCCAGTGTGTATATTGATAACCTTTTACTGTTTCATTATCTTTGAGGCATCTGGGTGGTAAAATGCACAGAAAACTAGATATGGAGTCAGGAAGATCTGAGTTCAGATTCTATCTCCATCACTTATGAGCTATGTGAACCTTTGGAATTCACTTATCTTCTTACTTCCCCTATCTGTAAAATGGGAATAGTAATAGCACCTACCTCCTAGGGACGTCATGAGGTAGTACTTGTAAAGTGCTTTATAAATCCATTCCTTAGAGTGCTATATTATAAATAATAGCTATAATTGTGCATAATTAAGCATAACAAAGTTTCCTCCCTTGAGTCTTAACCATGTCTATTTTTATTGTTACCTTGTCTGAAATAAATATTATTACTTTAGTTTTTAAAAATTCAGCCAAGGCATGATAGATTCTGTTCTATCCCCTCACTTCACCTTTGTGAATATTTGTTTTAAGTTTGTTTCTCTTAAACCAGCACATCGTTGTGTTTTGCTTTCTAGTCCATTCTTTTGTCCTCTTCTTTATGAACATGTTCATTCCATTCATATCCACAGTCATGATGGTTTTATTTCTCTTTCCTTTCATCATATATTACTATGATATTTTGCCTTTCCCCTGTCCCTCCATCTTCTTTTTTTCTTTTTCTTTTTTTAATATTTATTTTTCTTTTTAGTTTACAACAGATGGCTCTACATAATTTTGAGTTCCAGATTTTCTCTCCTCCCTCCCCCCTCCCTCCCCAAGACGGCATGGAATCTCATATAACTACCACGAATAACTTCGTATTGAATTAATTTATACACTAGTCAAGTTGCGGAGAAGAATTATGACCAATGGAATGAGTCATGAGAAGGAAGAAACAGAACCAAAACAAACAAACAAACAAAAAAAACAACCCGAAATCAAAAACAAAAGAGAAGAGAAAAAGGCGAGCATGAAGTGTGCCCCAATCTGCATTCAAACTTCATAGTTCTTTCTCTGGATGTAGATAGCATTCTCCAGCATGAGTCCTTTGGAGTTGTGCCTGCACCTTGTGTTGCTGAGAAGAGCGAAGTCTGTCAGGGTTGGTCCTCATGGAATCCATATATCTGTGGTTGTGTACAATGTTCTCCTGGCTCTGCTCCGCTCACTCAGCATTATGTAGTGTAGGTTTTTCCAGGTTGTTATGAAGTCCATATCATCCCCATTTCTTATGGCACAATAGTATTCCATTACCTTCATATACCACAGCTTGTTCAGCCATTCCCCAATTGATGGGCATCCCTTTGATTTCCAATTCTTGGCTACCACAAAAAGAGCCGCTATAAATATCCTTGTACATATGGGTCCTTTGCCCGCTTGCGTGATTTCTTTGGGATACAACCCTAGAAGTGGTATTGCTGGGTCAAAGGGTATGAACATTCCTGTGGCCCTTTGGGCGTAGTTCCAAATTACTCTCCAAAATTGCTGGATCATCTCACAACTCCACCAGCAATGCAACAATGTTCCAATTTTCCCACATCCTCTCCAGCATTTATCATTTTCCTGTTTTGTTATTTTAGCCAATCTGACAGGAGAGACGTGGTATCTAAGAGTTGTTTTGATTTGCGTTTCTCTAATCAGTAGTGATTTAGAGCATTTTTTCATATGCCTATAGATAGCTTTAATTTCTTCCTCTGAAAACTGCCTGTTCATATCCTTTGAGCATTTCTCAATTGGGGAATGGCTTGTATTCCTGTATATTTGGCTCAGTTCCCTGTATGTTTTAGAAATGAGGCCTTTATCAGAGATACTAGTTGTAAAGATTTTCTCCCAATTTTCTGCTTCCCTCCTAATTTTTGTTGCATTGGCTTTTTTTGTACAAACACATTTCAATTTAACGTAATCAAAATTATGCATTTTGTAATGCTCTCTATCTCTTGTTGGGTCAGGAATTCTTTTCTTTTCCATAAATCTGATAAGTAAACTATTCCTTGCTCTCCCAAATTACTTATAGTATCAGCCTTTACTCCTGAATCATGAACCCATTTTGACTTTATTTTGGTATATGGTGTAAGATATTGGTCTATGCCCAGTTTCTGTCCTACCATTTTCCAATTTTCCCAACAGTTTTTGTGAAATAGTGAATTCTTAGCCCAGAAGCTGGCCTCTTTGGGTTTATCAAAGAGTAGATTGCTATAGTTGTTGACTTCTCCTTCTTGTATTCCTATCCTATTCCACTGATCCATACCTCTGTTTCTTAGCCAGTACCAGGTAGTTTTGATGACTGCTGCTCTGTAGTACAGTTTAATATCTGGTATGGCTAGGCCACCTTCTCTAGCATTTCTTTTCATTAATACCCTAGATATTCTAGACCTCTTGTTTTTCCAGATGAATTTTGTTATAATTTTGTCCAGCTCCGTAAAATAATTTTTCGGTAGTTCGATTGGTATGGCACTGAATAGATAGATTAATTTAGGTAAAATTGACATTTTTATTATATTAGCTCGGCCTAACCATGAGCAACTGATATTTTTCAATTTATTCAGATCTGACTTTATTCGCGTGAAAAGTGTTTAATAGTTATGTTCATATAGGCCCTGGGTTTGCCTTGGCAAATAGACTCCCAAATATTTTATAGTGTCTGCAGTAACTTTGAATGGAATTTCTCTTTCTATCTCTTGCTGTCGGGCTTTGTCAGTAATGTATAGGAATGCTGAGGATTTATGTGGGTTTATTTTATATCCTGCAACTTTGCTAAAGTTGTTTATTATTTCAAGTAATTTTTTACTTGATTCTCTAGGATTCTCTAAATAAATCATCATATCATCTGCAAAAAGTGATAATTTAGTTTCTTCTTTTCCTATTCTAATTCCTTCAATTTCTTTTTCTTTTCTTATTGCTACAGCTAATGTTTCTAGTACCAAATTGAATAGTAGGGGTGATAATGGACATCCTTGTTTCACCCCTGATCTTATTGGGAATGCATCTAGCTTATCCCCATTACAAATAATGCTTGTTGATGGTTTTAGGTAGATGCTCTTTATAATTTTAAGGAAGGTTCCACTTATTCCTATGCTTTCTAGTGTTTTTAATAGGAATGGGTGTTGTATTTTGTTTCCGTCTTCTTTAGAAGAAAAAAAAAAGAATCAGCACTGTGTATCTGTAGTTTATATTGTTTGGGGCAATCCAATCTCAGCTTTCTTCCTTCTTCTCCTTTCTTAGAGAGAGCCCAATCCCCAAGTCTTGCCTCTTTTTCCCTTTTAAAATGCAGCCTCTGTATTACCCCGCCTCTCCAGTTCCATCTGCTACCTCCCTGCCTCATCCCCATCCCATGCTTATTTCATTTTATACCGTTCTAGTTTTGAAAATCTTTTTTGTCATTTCAAAACTTCTCCTTGTCCATCCCAAGTAAGTGAGGATATCAAGATTTCTCCTTCCCCTTGTGCCTCTCCTATGAATGATCTGTGGCACCCTAATTATAAGAAATGACAACTTCTTCCTTCTTCCCTTCTTTTTCCTTAGTTTTTTTGTTTGTCTTTTGAGGCCCCAGGTCAATATCTTGCTTCTTCTCCCTCTCACTGTCTGAATCTTAGAGATGTTGGGACTCTGAAGGGATAATAGTGTCTACACTTGAGGAATAAATTAGGCTCACCATCTGTAGCAGCAACCACACTGGCACACCCAGGATGGCTGCTAGCACAGGTTCTTAGATCTGCTTTACTAGGAAAGACTGCTCAAAAAGCTGTCAACAATTTTCTTTAATTACATTCACTAGTTCAGGGGAAATGCCAGTACCCTGAATGTCAGAGAAAATATAAACAGAGAAATTAGCTTAAAGACCAAAGCAATATTGTTATATGCTTTACATATATCACTGGATGGAGAGAGCCTTTACATCTCAGCAGTTGGAGAGTTCTGAACATAGGGCTACTCAGAGTCTCAACCAGGGAATCAGAAGATCCTTATCATAAGCGATCCCCCAAAGCAAAATTTCATCTCACACCATATATACACTTTTGGCTAATAGGTTCAGAGCCAGAAGGCATTACAGCCCTTATGACTCAGTGCCTAATTAGGTTAGTACCAAAAGGTGTGAAAGCCTTCCTACAAGCAAGCTCCTCCGCTAATGGGCTCTGACTCAGAATGTATCACAGCTGTGAGCTAGGCCAGAGCTCAAAGCAGGTCACATAGGCCTGTTAATGGATGGGGAAGATCTTCATATATCATTAACATTACACCTTCTCATTTTGCAGATGAAAAACCTGAAGCCCAGAGAAGGCCAGGGATTTGCCCAAGGTCCCTCAGGTAGTAAGTAGTGAAAATGGTAGGACTTAAAATGAGGTCTTCTGGCTCCAAGTCCACTGCCCAGTGTTGTCTTAAGGAGACTTACACCAGGAGCCCTACTTCTCAGCTAGTATTTGAGTTATCCTAAGAAGGAGCCACTCTTTTCTACATTACAACATCTGAGCTTTCAGTTTCAGAATGACTGACAAAAATCGAAGGCATTTCAGATTGTCCTTTGGGAAACCCAGGAAAAATGACACTATGGTTCCGTGAGGCTAACCCATATTTTGTTTTTGTAGCCTTTAAAGGGGATGTGGAATTGAAGAAATTGAGGAAGCCTCCAAGGTTGACATTGGTGAGTGTCTCCTGTGTGACTCGGAGTATTGTGGAATTCAAATGAGATAATGGATGTAAAGCCCTGGGTAAATGCCAGTTAATATCATTATTATTAGCCTCTGGTTTGGTGACTTCATTTTCCAAGTCTTGTACTGCCTGCGCTCCTGCTGAACTCAGGCAATATTTATTGAACAGTACAGGAGTGTGCTGGTAAGGATTTAACAACTAGGGTCCCTGGTGGGAAAATTAAGTTTAATCTGCATTATTAACACATTCTTAAGTCTAGAAAATTAACAAAAAATAAATCAAGCCCTGATTTGTAACTATTTCTGATGTTTAAATGCTCACACCGAAAACTGAACAATCAGCTCTGTCAAGCCATTTGAGTTGGCTCTAGTACATTGTATGTGTGTGTGTGTGTGTGTGTGTGTGTGTGTGTCCATCCGTCCTTCTGTGTGTCTGTCCATCCCACTGTATTAGGCCCTCCAACCATGCTCTACTTTCTTTCCCTTGCCACCCATCCCCAATGCCTTTCCAGTTCTGGGATTGTAAAACAATGCTGCCATTGCCACTGGAAAGATTGTGTCAGTCTGCAACCCTGCTTACTACCTCGATAACTTTCCAAAGCAAATTAATCCTCTTTGGCCATTATTCGGCTCTGTGTTGTCCTCTCTTATTAGAATGTAAGTTCCTTGAGAACAGAGACTGTCTCTCTTTTTCATCTTTATCCCTAACACTTAGCATAGTGCTCGATACATAGAAAATGCTTAATCCCATGCTATTTCATTCATTTGGTCAGTCAGTCGGTCACTGTGATCTTGTTGGCCCAGCATAGCAAAATAGCTATTCTACCTATGAACTTGGCTTAGACAAGCATTTACAGGTGTTGGCAACTCGGTTCATTGGAAAGAATATTGGATTTAGAGTCAGGGAGCCTTGGTTGTAGTGCCCATTCTGCCACATAGTAGTTGGGTGACTGGGCAAATCACTTAATCCATCCAAGTCTCTGTTTCCTCATCTGTAGAATGAGAGTGTTAACACTTCCACTCACTACATGTCAGGATTGGGCTGCTATGAGAGAAATGGGATCATAATATCAGGGGGGAGGTTCTTGCTCCTTTTCTCTGTGATAAATTTCTGGGGTTATTTCACGGCAGTCCTATGACCCTTTTAAGACTATTGACCAAAAAGCTAAGAAGCTGCCCAGATTTCTGTCTTTAAAGTTTCTGAGGACATTTTCAGATGAGCTTTCCTCAACTTTCCCCACTGTTCTGCTATTTGCTTCCTATGATATGGACTATGGGGATTTGGCATCCTTAATTTAGGGGGTAAGGAGTGAGTTTTGAATCCTGGTTCCATTAAACATCTTTTCTCTGATCTGTAGCTATTTTTCAAATATGAATGCACTTTTGAAAAGGAGTAGCTCGTTTCCCTGATGTTTTTGTCCTCCAAGTCATTGGAAGTGACAATACAAAGAATGTCGATGGTTTAACTCTCTATGCCAAATGAATGTAATGTTGAAGCTGCCCTCTGAGGCAAGCTGTGTTCTCTCAAAGTGCTCTCTCCTAGGAGGTGGCAGGCACTTCCACACATAAAAGTGTGTTCTATTATTGATTGGCTTTTAAGTTCTTGTTACATATTAGATTAGGGTCGCTTTGTGAAAAGAGAATGAATAGTCCAATCACCAGTGCTAACTGCAAGTGGGAATAGGCCCAAGGTTGTGGAATGGAAGCATCTGTTTAAATCCAGGGTCTAGGTGACTTCAAGAAACAAGGACCTACTATGTTAGGTGCCTTTGGGAATGCAGAGATAAAGAGGATCTTTTTCTCTTTAAGGATTTTTTAAAAATGCTTCTTGGACCTTAGTTTCTGAGCTCTGCTACTAAGTACCCCTGTAACTTTGGGTCACTTACTCACCTTTGCTGAGAATCACTTTTTTCCCTTTGTAAAGAGAGGAGGAAGAAAGTGAAGTAGATGGTCACAATGGAAGACCATTGGAGCTCAAACTTTATATTCTTTCTCGAGGTAGGACAGATGGACACAAAACTAGGCAGGTGGGAAGTTTCCCTGACATGTGTAGGTCGGTGCTGGTATTATTGAATGCTTTGGTCCTGTGACAAAATTGGAAACTTAATCATTTTTTCCTGTTTGAAGAGAAATTGTTTCTACTTGGATGGGCTTTTCAACTCTTACCATAAAATTATCTTTTTGGCATCCTGTGCTGTTCACAGGTATATTAACCATGTGTATTTTTACATCAAAACCTTATTTTCTTCTGCCAAATTAACACATAATGTGTTTTTCCTGTCACTTGAGAAACACCCTTTTCCATTTAAATGACTACTAAATAGCATCATAATTTGTACACACAATTTAGCTGTGATTCTGTAAGCACCTTGGAAGGCAAATTGCAGAGCATTCATGGAGCGGGGATTGTGGATCCATTACTGCAGATGGAGTTGGCTCATGTTGGAGCAAGAGCTCGATTGGGTTTTTCTGCAGAAGGAAACAATGTGCTTATCCCTGAAAGGTTTGTAAGTAACAGGGGAAGTTTAATGCATGTAGGTTGAAGAAACAGCTTTGGAAGGAGGTTCAGTGGGGATGTGCATACTCCTATTGCCAAGGCCATAAGGCCCAGCCCAATTTGTAGGTGGTTAAGATGGTAATAAACCCCCTTTCCCTTCCATTCATTGGTAAATAGAGAAATATCATCTATGTGATCTTCATAATGATTGTCCTGTAGGCCTATGCTACAATGCACAGTACCATTAAAACCATCAGAAAAGTAAAAGTGTCAGGTAACACAATGGTCACTTTCTGTATACTCAACAAGCAATTAGTAGTATGAAGGATATTGCTTGGTTTTACAGACACAAAGCAAAATGATAATCGGTCCCTTCCCTCAAGGAGTTTATATTCTTCTGTAGTCTGCCAAATAAGTGGTTTCATTCATTTCACATACAGATACCTCCCCAGCCACACCCCTCCCCTTGTATTGTTTAGGATCAGAGAGATGAAAACCACTTAGAATTTTCTGCTTGACCATTTGTGCTGATGTCCCAGAGACAGACAATTGGGTTGCAGCACAGTACCTTCCATGCAGTATGCACCCCATAAATGATACTCCTGGAAGGGGTTTCAGGGACCATCTAGATAAATAGACAAAGTATTTATTAAGTGCTTACCACTGCGCTAAATGCTAGGGATACAAATACAAGCAGACGACATGGGTCCTATTCCCGAGGACTTTAGATTCTCCTTAGGGAAACACCATATAAAGAAGAGCTAGAAAAGGTGGTGAGTGAAAGGGAAGGATACCTGCACAAGGTGGTATGGGAGGAGAAGGAAAAAGGGCTGAAGAGAAATCTGGAGGGAAGTGATGCATGGCTGGGGCTCTTCTTTAGATTGAAGTCACCAGTTAAGAGAGTGAGTCATGTGGGCAGAGGTTTCTCCAGGACAGGAAGGTGCTGGAACTGAATGAAGCTCACTCTTTTTAATATTCCTTGTGCCTAAATTGACACATCATAGTCAGCAGGAAAGTGGTTAGTGAGGAGGAGACGGAGGTGGAGGAGAAGCTCAGTGAGTCATGTATCTCCCTATGTGACAGACAAAGAGATATTTTGGAATGATACAGATGATGGTCTGGAAGTTTCTCTGGCCTGTTTAACTTGAGTCTGGTGTTAGCAGAGTGCAAGTTTGAGAATGTCTGGGTATTAGGAAAGATGCTACCATCTATACTTCAATCCTTCTGTTGGGTGACAGGACTATGGGCTACAGGAAGGAGCTAAGTCCTAGTGGAGTAACTGAGTGAAGAGATTGGATCTGTAGAGGAAGTTCCATTGGGATTTCTTTTTAAATTCTGTAAATTCTAACAATTGGTATCTCGTTTTTTAATTTCACCTTAATCTCCAAATATGTATCTACCTACTGTCACTTGGTGGCAAAAAGGGGGAAGAAATGGAAGCACTGTCAGATTTTATATTCTTGGGCTCAAAGATCACTGTAGACAGTGAGTGCAGCCACAGAATTAAAAGACACTTATTCCTTGAAAGGAAAGCTATGGCAAATCTGGATAGCAGACTAAAGAGCAGAGACATCGCTTTGCTGACCAAGGCCCATATAGTCAAAGCTATGATGACTTTTCCGGGATCACACAGCTATTACATGTCTGAGGCTGGATTTGAACTAAAATCTTTCTGACTCCAGGCCCAGTACTCTAACCATTGTGCTACCTAGACACAACCTCTTGCACCTCCCATGCTGCTCTTTTTTCTCAGATTTTTCCTAGATTTTTTCTGCTTTGGTCTCATTCTGCCTTCTCTCCTACTCACTTGTGGACATATCATATTACCCCTACTAAACTGTAAGTGTCTGTTGGCCTACAGATCCCATGGAGGTTAGGAGGATAGCGTGGCAAGTTTTCTGGCTGATGACCCTCTCGGAGAGCTCACACTGTTATTTCCATGAAGACAGTAAACATAGTGATGAGCACCTAACTCAAGGGTTTAGGCAAATTTAGAGGAAGGGTTGGCTGGTACATGGATGGCCTTAATACTTCCAGGTTCAGGTGATGTCCACATGTCATCTCCTCTGTCCACAGGCATATTTTGTACCTTGAATATATTCCTTCCTTGCCAGAGGCGTAAGTAGGAGTATTTTGTGCCCAGGGAAAACAGTTTGAGGGCTATCCTTAATTGACTTGGTGATGGGGGTCTTTGGTGCTACCCCATTGCATGTAGATGGTCTAGAACTTGAACTAGGCAGGAGGGCTCTTGTGGTGGATAGAAGAGAGCATGATGGATGGAGAGCTCACTCCCTTCACTATTCCTGAGGACAATAGCTGCTGGTAATGCCTTATAGATGGAGTACCTTCTAAATCTGGCGCTTGGAGACAAAGTCCCAGTCATCCTGCCTTTAGGTATGGCTCTGCTCCTTACTTGTACCTCTCAGAATCCTTCTCTGCCTTCAAGATGAAGCTCAGAAACCATCTCTTCTAGGAAGCCCCAGTTGTTATTGTCTCTGCTTCTTGGAATTGCTGTCTTTTTTTAAAAAAATCTGTGTGTTATGTCACCACAGTAGAATGTAAGCTCCTTGAGGGAATAGATGTTTTTCTTTGACTTTGTACCCTCAGCATCTAGGATGATGTCTTGTTCTCCATAGTAGGCTCTTAATGAGTTTGAACTATATAATAGGAAAATTGTATTTAAAGCTAGGCCTTAGAAATCATTTAATCGAACTTTTCTTTCCTTTTCTATTTTACAGAAGGGAGACAGAGGCTGAAAAACACTACATGGCATTTCCCGAGTCCCACAGGTGATAGATCTTGGAGTCAAAATTTGAAGCCAACTCCTCTGGTTCTTGTCATTCAGTCAGCAAGTGTTTACAAAGTACTTACTATGTGCCAGGCACTAGAGATACAAAGAAAGGCGAAAACACCTGCCTCTCAATTGAGTGTTCTCTTCATTACATAGACCACATGGAGGCCTCAGTCCTAAGTGTAACTGGTTCTGAGCCTGTGTGTGGCAAACATTCCAGGGCCCCCATGGAGAGGTTAGTCCACCAAAGCTCTCAGGAGCCTGGAAGCATAAAGTATCTGAGGGCCTCTGCGGCTTTTCAAGCTGTAGCTTTGGCTGTCCAGCATAGTTCTACCCTGCCTGACCAGAACCTCTACATTGAAGAAGGCCCTGCTGTTCTCCAGCCAGCAAGGTTTCCTTACTATGTGCATACTTCTGTTAGGGGTACCTCCCACAGGGCAATAAGGGATGGAGTGGAGAAAAATGATAATCCTAGTCACAAGGACCTCATGATGGAGAAACAGCCTGGTTCAGATTGTGTATGACACTGAATCTTGTCATGTCCCCCTCCTGCAACACCCTCCAGTAGAAAGTGCAGGGTGAGGCATGCAATCCATTTTTAATTGATTCGAGTGAGACTTTACCAGAAAAGGAAGTAAACAACAGCATTTACCTTCCTCATATAACAGAACTAGTGCCTAACAGCTGCCTAGAAACATCCTTTTTGGAACAGCAAGAGGAATTACACGTTGCAGAGTTAATCCCAAAGACCCTTTGGCTGGGCACCAGAGTGGAGCAGACTCCTTGGCTGGGAAAAGGCTTAGTTCTCTTCCTCTGAACTTGGTGGGCAAATGCAGAGTCTTTTTTCAAATTCAGTGAGTACTGCCCATTCCTCTTTCCTCTTTATGCATCATTGTACTAGTCTACATATTGGTGGGATGTTAGGAGGTACAAATGGTACTTATCTCGTTTAGGAGGATAACTGTACTGCTCGTTGAGCTCATTGAAGATATGAGACCACTGCTTACGTTTTCTTCATGCTAGATTATTAAGAGCTTTTGTTTGTTAATAATTGTCTAATACTCTTTAAGGGGAAAAGCTCTTACCAATACAAGAAAGGGTAGTTAGAATTTAGTCATTGCAGATGCCATTTCATTTCACACATGCCATGTCTTGCTTCAAAATTCAAAATGGCACCTGGATGAATCAGGATTCATGAAGGATTAGCAGTCTTGTAGCTCTCATCTCAAAATGGCTCTTTTTTACTGGACTTGCTTTATAGTGATAGTTTTCTAAACCCTAACTTTGCTCTGCAATAATTTTTTACAAACCTGACATATAAAATGGAATTTTTTTCCTGAAGAACAAGGATGGGGGGGGATTGCAAGGTATATTAAACTGGTAGCTTCCTTGTCTTGGCAGACTAGCCCCTGGAAGAGACTCAGGGAGTGACTGGTTTACCAGGGGAGAAATGTCTCAGTGACCATGGAAACAGGGGTTGTTTGATTTAAGTGTTTCCTCTGCTCCCTTGATTTTGTTCCTGGTGGTCAGTCTTTTGGAGGCAGGCTGCTGATTTTTCTAATTACTAGAATTGCAACGGATACCATTCTCTGTGTTGACTGTCTGATCTCTCTGCTTTTTAGCTTTTGGAACTTTATTTTTCTTCCTCTCCAGTAAGGATGACCCCCAAATGACTCAAAACCATCACAAGGATGTGAGAAGGAGGCAGGCTGTGTCAACCCAAAGCTAATATAGCCAGTAGAAAAGTACAACATTCATTTATCTGTCTAATGTCTAGCAGCTTCTGTTTAACCAATTTAATTTCTACTCCTGGCTAACCTGACCAGTTTAACCAGTGGTTTGAACACTGGGTAGAGACATCATGGGTTTATTTCGATTTGGAATACATTGGAGCTGGTGAGGTTCCCTTTGACTGCCTGGCAAAGTGAGAAGAATGTTCTACCTGAAGTCACAAGAGATATATGTTTGAATCTGGCCATTGCCACTGACTAGCTCTGGGACCATGGACTAGTCTCTTTGCCTCTCTGAGCCTTACAGGATCACCGAATTTGTAGGGCCTTGACCGTTTCGTCCAACCCATGCCCAAGAAGGAACACTGTCCTAGCACACATGACAAGTCATCATCTGGCCTTTGCTTGAAACCCAGTGAGGAAAAGCCCCTTCTCTACCAAAGTACCTCCTTCCAGTTTGGGACATCTCTAACTGTTTTCTCCTCTATAATACTCTAGTGCATCCCATCCATTTGGATATTCTGTTCTGTAATGCAGGTGGCAACGTAGCGTGTTTGTT
The DNA here is from genome assembly GCF_011100635.1 of Trichosurus vulpecula. Taxonomy (NCBI): domain Eukaryota; kingdom Metazoa; phylum Chordata; class Mammalia; order Diprotodontia; family Phalangeridae; genus Trichosurus; species Trichosurus vulpecula. The sequence continues at coordinate 30,957,881 of NC_050582.1, forward strand.
CACCCCGTGCAACCCTCATCTGTCTTCCCCCAGGTGCTCTACAGGGGATCCACTTGATGTGCTGGAGGCACATGTGTTCTCTGGCGCTGTCTCTTATTTAGCTCTTGCTCTTGTTCTGTGACTGACCCATCATATTTTTGATCCTGCATTTCTTTGACCTTCTTTACACCACTTGTTCTGTGTAATTCCTTGTATGCGATGGATTGCAGCCCATTAACATCAGTCATATACCTCTCCATCGCCTTTCAGATGGGCCTCAGCTTTCTTTGGAGACTATAGTTTTCCACTGCACTTTCCCAGGGAAATAAATGCCATTTTCCTGCTCCTGTTCAGTTCTGGGTCCAGCTCATCATCCATTTGTAGTGTCTGTTTACAATATGTATGTGTGTATGTATATATATATGTGTATATATATACATATATATATATATACACTTTTGTGAAATGTGAATGATAATAATGCATGTACTTCCTACCTTACTGTAAGGACAGTCATTTGTAAACCTTGTGTAAGGTGTAGATGTGTTACCCATGCATGTTGTGCGTGTCCACATGGGTCTGTTTAGAAAAGCCTCACAGAGTGTTGTGGATATCTATTTTTGGAGTCCTTTCATCCATGGAGACTTTGATCTTTCCCAGAAGGGGATCAGGAGATTGGTGTCACAAGGCTGGCTATTTGGTGTTCTCAGAGAGGGAACACAACTACAATCACATCTGCTTGTCTTCTAAATATCGTTAGAGGAAAATCATTTTAGGTTCAAGGTACCTTCCTGCTTGCCATTCCTTACTGGGGAAGGAATACCCCAATGTGTGTAACAGAAACCTTGAGTCCTCACCAAATATAAATTACACAAAGACAGAGTGAATAGTAAAGAAACCCATTTATCCAAGTCAATACCTAACAGAAATCAGAAAGGTAATGCTGATTAGAATATGCCAGACAATACAAAAACTCATCCGATGAAAGCGAGAAATGTCAGCTCAACTCTCAGAAAAGGAGAATACCCAGTCTCACCGGGTATAGGGGTATGATCAAGGTGCCACACCCTCTGTCTTTTGGCTTCTTCCTGGAGCCTTTCTCTCCCTCCAGTGCCTCTTTCTGATGAGAACCTTGAAGTGTATGTCTTCTCTCACAGCTGACAGCCAGAAGGACAAACATCTCTCTTCTCCCAAGATTTCACCAAATCACCTCCTCATGTACACACTATGCTATTCAAGTGATTTTTTCCACTGGTGAAGAAATCTTATGGAAATATCCTTAAACCCCAAGTTATACCTAAAAGGCCAGAGAAATTAGAGTTGTAATTATTGGTCTAGCTCCTGCATCTTACAACTGAGGAAACCTACGCCTAGAGAGAATGAAGTGACTTACCTAGGGGCTCACAGCTTATGGGCAAAGCTGGTGCTAGACTGCTCAAATCATCAGATTCCCATCATGTGACAGTATCTTTCCTTAATCTGGAAAGGACAAGTATGACCTGAAATTACCTTCATCACCTTATCACTGTTATCTGGTTTTTGCTACCCATGAGGGAACACTGTTTAGGAAATGGATCTAGGCTAAGATACACTTCTTTGAATCCTTTGGAGAAGATTGGATTGGCAACTGTGCCTTGGCTTATTCCTTTTTTCCCAGGGATTTCTTGGAGAGAGAGAAAGACAAGGAATTTATAGCCCAGTTGTGTATGAGTGTGTGACATTGAGACTATTATTAAGGTCTTACTAGCAAGCCTTAGTACCACATTCATTTGAAAAATCTTTTTAGTTTTAAACATTCTTTGGGGAATGTTTTTCTCCATTATATCTGAACTCTAGGTTATCTTGTGGGAAGGAGTTCTGATGGTAATAATTTAGGACACTATTGGTGGACTGACTTACCCCAATGACTTTAGGAGACATAGCTTCCCTTTGTGTTTCTCCTGCAGTAGGCAGAACATTGAAAGATGGAAGGCCTATGAAGGAGCAGCAGCAGTTATACTAACAAAGAGGGGAAAGAAAGAGTAGATTACCTTTTCACAAAGCTGGATAATTACCAAGAACAAAAAGCCGCAGACAAATGAAGCAAGTTCAGAGGGAGGCTTGGGAACTTGCCAATGTTTTGTAGCTTTATCCAAAATAAACCTATAACTTTTCCTGATTCCTCTGCCAGCTAATAAAAAGAAATCAATGGCCCATTTCTAATCCTATTGGGTCTTCCTCCAAAGAAGCTGAGGGAGAGAGAGGAAGAAGCCCTAAAATGCCTCTTCTTAGGAAAAGAAACTTATTTTTAAGAAATATCTAGATTAAATACAAAATTATATCCACTGTTTGGATTTGGTGTCAAAAGGCTTGGGTTCAAATGCTTGTGCTTCGCATCTCATTGATCTCTTTGTCACCTGGCCTTCACAGGCCTCCCAAAGGGCCATGCACTTCTTGGACACTTGAGAAATATTTGTATGCAGGAATGAATGGATGAGTGACGGCGTCTAACTTAGGAGCTCTTTCAGGTTGTTCATACTTGGGTCCCATTGGCTGTGTAACCTTGGACAAATCACTTAACCTCTCTGAGTTTTCATTTCCTCACTTGGAAAGTGGGGATAATAATGAGAAAAATCTACCTCCCAGGGTTGCTGAGAGACTCAAATTAGATAATATATGTAAAATGCTTTGCAAACCTTAAGGTGCTCTATTAATATTGATATTATCGAGGGCCTCTGAGTTGATTTTTCCCAGTGGCATAGCAGGAACGAGGTAGAGCATCATTTTGTAGGCATATGAAAGGCATTACATACCATGCCTGGGCCATAGGAATTGTCTGGTCCCGCTCCACCGCACCACACAACCACACACACTCATGCACTGATAGAGGGCTAGGAACAAGGTCAAGAACAGGAGAAGTATTGAAAGTCCCTTCCCTCGCCTCTTGTGCTGCCATGGTCCAGTGACAGAAGGAGAAGAAAGTCTCATGACTTCGTCATTCTATGTTGGGAATTTCATTCATCCAACAGTCACAGCTACTTGAAGAGCAAAGAGCCGATTTATTCCCCACAGTGTGACCAGTACTACCCCTGGAAGCAGCAGTATGGCAGTGGGAAGAGTGATGGACTTAGAGCCAGGAGAGAGAGCTGTTCTTAAACCATGCCTCTGCTGCTGAGTGAGCTATGGCTAAACCATTTCACAATTTGGAGCCTCAGTTTCCTCATTTGTTAAGTGAGGACAAGAACATCTCTAGCACCTACCTCACAGGCCCAAAGAAGATCGTGTTGGCAAAGTGTTCTACACATTAAAAAGCACTATACTAGTGCCAGCTGGTACTAATACACTGCCCCACACCCAGCCCCACACGCTCTTTTCTGTAGAGCAGCCCTGGGAGGTGGGCAGGGCATATGCAATATGATTTGACAGAAGAAGAAACTTTGGCTCTGAGAAGTTGGTCCTGGTCAAGGGCATGCAGGCCTGATCTATCAGAATAAGACTCTGACACCACAGTCCCCTTACTCCAAGATGAGTGACCTTTCGACTAGTCCCTGCTGCCTATATCCTCAATGTTATTCAAGCCTGCCGCATTACATTAGAGGGGTCAGGATGAGGAAGCAAGTAAGGGGCCGACAACTAGGAAGAAGGTAGCTCAAATTCATTTTGCCAGCATTTACTGGGTTACTACTGTGTATACAGCCTCATACTAGGACTTGGGGGAGGGGAAGGAAGCATAAAGCAAGGAAGAAGCATGGTCTCAGCCCTGAAGGGGAGCACAGTGTCCTGGAAGCCTTGGCTGGTGCTGCAGATATTCCACCCCCACCCCTCAGGGCAGGACTCAGTTACTTGTTGCCTGTTATTATATTTGTTCCTCTGCCGCGACATCCTCTCCTTGGCATGAAGAAGACTCTGGGTTCTTGAAGGCTATCCTAATAGAACATGAGAGTTCTGTAAGGGCCAACCATATGAACAGTGACAGATTGTAGGGCATCTTTCTGTAGACCAGCCTAAGTTTCAAGAGGATTGTAGAAATGAGGGATATTTTTATCCACAACAACTCACAATGACCATCTCCTAAGATTGTAGGGGAATTAGTCTTTGTCAGTGAATGATGTGTTCAAATTGGGGGAATAACAGAATCCTGAAGCATTGAAATATTACTCTTGTTATCAATTCATGAATAGCATTCAAAAAGCATTTAATAAGTGTCAAACAATACACTAGGCCCTGAGAACACAAATAGGAAAAAAAGAGTCCCAGCATTCTGATTGTTCTCATTATGAACTGATCACACCTTTGGTGACCTTCCAGGGTTTGAGGAAGGCTAGTGATAGTTCTTTCTGGGATGAGTTTCTGTGTTAAGGCAATTGAAAAGAAACTGTCCTTTATTTTATTTTCTAGAATGTACTTTCAGTGGCAGAAATCTCATATTGAATACTTGGGGAGGTCCTGACGGCCATATTCTCTCTGCAGCTTTGTAGCAGTTCTTATAGTTGTCCAATTTAATTTAGGAGTCTTAATTATCTAAATTGCTTTTTTGCTATTACAAGTCTGCATCCTGTAATTCTAGGAGCCGTGCACAGCATGTTTGCTTTCATCCAGTAAAAATGTCAATACACTCCAAAAAAGTACTGTTACATTTCAGAAAAATCTGTTCCATGTGGAAATCCCCTATGAAATCAACTTGTTGTTGAGTCATTTCAGTCATGTCCGCCTCTCTGTGACCCCATTTGGGGTTTTCTTGGCAAAGATACTGGAGTGGTTTGCCATTTCCTTCTCCAGCTCATTTTACAGATGAGGAAACTGAGGCAAACAGGATAAAGTGATTTGTCCAGAGTCACACAGCTAGCAAGTGTCTGAGGCTGGATTTGAACTCAGGTCCTCCTGACATCAGGCCTGGCACTCTATTCACTGTGCCACCTAGTTGCCCCATTAAATCAGTACCATCCATTATTAGCCTCCCATACTAGGTATTCCATGGAGAAATGAAGCAGCATGAAATGTTGGGCATTCTTGTAGCTTGCCTTATACACTTGGCAACATAGGTTATTTTAGAACAAATTTTTCTTTCTTTACCTTTACCTCAGGCTTAGCCAGTAGTGGTTTACATTTCTGCCTTCTCTCTCCTTCTTTCCCCTCCCCCCTCTCATTTCTATAACAGCCTTTGCAGAATGTAACGTCTTTGGACAGCTGAAGAGTTTCTTGTGGGTGTGTGGGTGTTTGAGGGTGGGAATCAAGGGAGTGCTGGATCAAGTTAAGGATTTCCCCAGTCAATCTGCTGAGATCATGGGATGAGTCATGGTATGGAGGCAGATTGTTAGGCCGTAGGGAACTCTTCATGATTGGCTAACTGGGACTGCAGACTTTCCTCATGGGCAATAAAAGCCAATTGGTCACAAGCTCTAGGTCTCTCTGCTTCTCTTTTCCCTTTTTCCATTGTGAAGTAAGAGGAATGGAAGATAGGAGATTTCTTCAGGAGCCTTAAGAATGACTGGGAAGCTCATTGCAGTAGTGGATATATGTTTTCAGCCGACTCCCAAGGGGAGCACAAGGACCTCCAACCTCCTCTGTAGAGGAGAGATTGGAATCCATAGGCAACAAGATCCTAAAATGTAGCCTTTTAGATAGAGAAGGGATATGTCCTGGGGAGCCATAGCTTTGGAAGTTGTATTGTGGGTAACCCTGAGTTTGAGTTCCTATAGCTACAGAGTTCTAGAGAAAGATAATTGCCTGATGCAGAATGTTTCTTGGAGAAAGAGGACAATCCACATGCTTCCTTGGGTTGTATCCTGCTTGGAGAGGGAAGCCCATGTGTTACTTTATTAACGTAGGTCCAATGAGAAGGGGATCTGCTTGTTTAGCAAGTTCCAAAGCGTGTTGATCTTGGAGGTGGGTAGGGGAAGGATGGTACTTCTGCCTTTCTCAGTACCTGGCACATAGTAGGTGCTAAATTAATACCTGACAAGTGATTGATTCCATTGGAAAGAGGTACTTACTAGAATGATATATCATCCATAAGCCCAAGTTTAGTTCCCTTCAGAGTGGTGTTAATGGGCTGGGTATTTGAGGGCTTTATGTTTTTGTATTTGTTAATGGGCTCCAGGGAGTCCTTAATATTTTATGCAGTCTCTGGAGGAGTTAAGTAAAAGTGATTCCATACCCAAGACCCATGTTGTACATTGAGTGCCTGTGCAGAAGTTGGGGACCTTGTCACCACTTTCCAGATGAGGAAACTGAGGCAAACAGAGGTTAAGTAACTTTCCTAAGGTCATATAATTAATAAGTATCTGAGGAGGGATTTGATCTCAGAACTTTCTGACTCCAGGCCTAGCAATCTATCCAATCTCCTTCAAGAGAGCAATGCCTAATAACAAGGAATTTTTTAAAAAGAAAAAGAAGAGAAAAAAAATAAGCAAAACCGATCAACACATTGAAAAGATTTCCTCTATAATATTCTCAGATCATGTACCCCAAGCTCTGCAAAGGAGTGGGGAGGAGTATCTTCTCATATATCTCTTTTAGGGTTGTTATTTTCAAGTTCATAAAATTCCATTTAGATTGTTTCCATTTGCATATTTTAAGTGATTGTGTTTATTTTCTTGGATCTACCTGCTTCACTTTTCATCAGTTCTTGATAGTCTCCATTCTCTTTGTTGATAAGATTTGTGATATCCTAAAGCAGAGTAATATTCCATTACAGTCATACCACAATTTGTTTAGCCATTCCTCAATCCATGAGTATCTACTTTGTTTCTAGTTCTCTGAAACCACAAAAAATGGTGCTTTAAGTATTTTGGTGGCTATGAAACCTCTCTTTTTGTCAATTACATCCTTGGGGTATAGGCCCAGCAGTTGCTATCTCTGAGTCAAAAGGTTATGGGCATTTTATTCAGCTTTATTTGTGTAACTACAAATTGCTCTGCAGAATGTTCACAGCTCCACCGACAATGCATTAGTGAGCCTGTCTTTCTACAACACTTTAGATACTATTACTGTATTTTGTAATATTGGCCAGTTTGCTAGGCATGAGTCAAAAATCTACATTATCTTGATTGCATTGCTTTATTCACTCATTTGGAACATTCTTTTATATGGTCATTTGTAGTTTGAAATTTTCTGAGAATTGTTTTTCCCTATTCTTCAACCACTCCATGACTTTTATTCTCATGTTAATTGTCTACATATTTGGATATCAAGCTCTTATCAGAGATACTTCATTCAATTTTTTTTTCACAGTTGACCACTTCCCTTCTTATCCTAGATGCATTAGTTTTGCTTGTGCAAAAGCTTTTCCGTTTCATGTAGTCAAAATTACCTATCTTATCTTTTGTAATTGCCTCTCTTCCTTCTTTGGTTAAGAATTCATCCCCTATCCATAGCTGGTTTGCTTCTCTTCTATATTTTTATGGTACGAACTTTAATATTAAGGTTATGGATCTGTTTTTAACTTATTGTGAAATGTGGTATAAGATGTGAGTTTAAACCCTACTTTCTGCCAGCTGTTTTCCAGTTTTCCCCATCATTCTTGTTAAATGGTGAATTTCTTCTTAGGTAATTTACATTTTCAAGTTTATTCAGCACTGAGTTATTGAATTAATTTATTTCCAATTCTTACTTGTCTAGCCTATTCCATTGATTTATTTTTCTATTTTCTAACCAGTACCAAATGACTTTGATAACTACTGTTTTATAGTGCAGTTTGAGGTCTAGAAGTTCAGCTCTCCCTTCACATGTACTTTTTTACCTTGTTAGTTTTCTGTTTTTCTATTTTGTTAATGTATGTCTTTAGGGATGTAATTTATCCTCTTAGAACTGCTTTAGCTGTGTCCCAAACATTTTGGTATGGCATTATCATTGTCTTTCATATAATTATTAGTTGTTTCGATGATTCATTCTTTGACTTACGTTATTGAGCCTCCGTTTAGGTCTGTGTCTTTTCTGTTCCATGAATTGATTACTATTTTATTGTATTATCATCTATAAAGCATGTGTTTAGTGTGCTTCCCTTTTTTACATTTATTTGCAAGTTCTCTGTGTCCTGATCCATGATTGGTTTTTTATAAAAGTGACATTAGGGTGCTAAAAATGTGCATATTTCCATGCAGAAGGCACCCTAAGTCTTTTAGATCTGATTTCTAGAACAACTTGATTCTCTGTTTCCCCTTTTGTTTATCTTTCTATTAGGTTTCTCTAACACAAAGAGAGGAATATTAACGTTGTCTACTGCCATTGTTTTACTCTATATGCCTTTCTGCAGTTGGGACAATTTCTCCTTTATGAATTTAGATGTGCCATTTGGAGCATATGTTTAATATTACCATTGGTCTGTTGTCTATGGTTCCTTACATATAATGTAATTTTTTTGTTTGTCTTGGTTTATATTGTGAATTTTACCTTTACTTTGTCTGAAAATTATGATTGCATCGCCTGCTTTTGCATTCCCTTGATAGGTAGTAAATTTTGTTAGTCTTTGCTTTTAGGTGTGTTTCTTATAAACCACAAGTAGTGGAGTTTTGTTTTTGTATGCCATCCATTATTCCATTTTGTTATGTTGGATTTTTTAATCCATTCACGTTTAATATTATGAGAATTAGATTTGTGTTTTCACCCATCTATGTCTCTACTATTGTTTGCTTTTTAAATTAGAATTTGCCCTTTTCTTTTCCCCCTTTCTTTTAAATCAATATTTTGTTCCTATGATTGGTTTTGCTTATTCTATTTTAATGCAGTCCTATTCCCATAGACTCTTCTTTATTTCATCTCTCCTTTCCCCCAGAATTTGTCAGTCCTTTACCTAGATTGCCTAGTTGGACTTAAGTATTTGGTTTTCTTTCCTTTCTTTACTGTAGTTATTTAATCCTCTCCTTATTTTTATTCTCTCAGTTAAGTGATTAGTTTAAAATCCCCTCTCTAATTTCTTTTGTTCATTAAATATTTTTAAAAGGATTTCTTTATCTTAAACTCTTCATTAATTTTCTTTCTTTTCTGAACTTTTATTCTTTGAGTCATGGTCTTTATATATATGTATATATACATATATATGTATATATACATACACACACACATTATTCCTTTTTTAATCTCTTTGAGTTCCTCCTGGAATTGCAAATTCTGAAGTTCCAAGTGTGAGCTCTTTCTTCTAACCAATTTCTATGTTACTGCCTTTGTAAAATTTGTCCCATCACCCTTTTCCCTATTGTGCATCATTCTTAGAAGTATTAACTAATGAGGGAAGTAATGAGTAGAGAAACTTGAGCCACAGTAGAAATGATCCTATCTCCCAAATGGTGCAGTTGAATTCTCCTACCTGCCCTCCACGTGATCATTCTTCTTTCTGTTTTCTATATAGTCTCCTCTTTGAGTTCATGTCCTCCTATCTTTATGGATGCTCGTTGCCCCCCAGGATCTCTGATTTCCCATTTCCCGAAGCAGGATATTGTCCTTAGAGATACAACACTATGTCATAGGCAGTGGTCTCACTACATACCTCTCTTCCCATATTAGATGCATTGTAAAGTCCCTGTCTCCTATTATAGGCATAACCCTCCACTCCCATTAAAAAACCAGCTCACCACTACCCAATTTTCCTATTATTGTTTAGGGCATCACAATCCTCCTGTTCACCCAGGATTGCAACTTTAGTGCCATCCTCAACCAGCCAGTCTCATACTCCCTTTCTGACCATATACTAGTTAGTTCAGTTGTTTTTCACTTGTGCCCTACTTTTCATGACTCCATTTGGGGTTTTCTTGGTAAATATACTGGAGTAGTTTGCTATTTTCTTCTTCAGTTCATTTTACAGATGAGGAAACTGAGGCAAACAGGGTTAAGTGACTTTCCCAGGGTCACACAGCTTTTAAGTGTCTGAGGCCACATTTGAACTCAGGAAGCTGAATCTTTCTGACTCTAGGCCCTGCACTCAATTCACTTCTCCACCTAGCTGCCCCTGACCATATATAAACTAAGCACAAAATAAATATTTGTTACTACTAGGGGCAAAGTCAAGATGGTAGACTAGAGGAAACATTCAGCTGAGCTCTCCCAACATTCCCTTCCAAACAACTCCAAACAAGTAATGCCTTAAATTGAATTCTGGAGTGGCAGAGTAAACAAAAGGTCACAGTGAGACATTCTTCCAGTCCAAGACAACATCGGAAGTCAGAAAGAGAGATCTGTGATGCAGGGGAGGAGGCTGGCCTGGAGTCCATGTGGATGAAACACCAGTGGTGGGACTAAATGATGGTGATAGAAGCAGGAGCAGTTTTAGGAGGTGTGAAGTCAGAGATGGTGAGGGGACTTGGGAACTGTTCAGAAAGAGATTACAGGAGACCCTTGCATTAGCACTGGACATAGGACCAGATTTTTGTCTGGCAACTCCATTGTTTGTACCCACTGCTGGGTCATAGTTCATGGAGGAGCACTTTCAGTCAAGATGGAGTGGAAGCCCTGAGAGGCAGTATCCCTCCTATACTCAAGCGATCGGGACCCTTTGGAATAGTATTGTTTCTGGTCCTAAGGGGTCAGGGACCTGGGTAAGGACCGGGAGAACAGTGACTACAACTCTCCCCAGATCACACCCCCCTGAAAGCACCCAAAAGTTTCCAAACCCCCCAGGAGTAGCTCTGAAAACAGCAATGCAAAAAAACCTGAAGCTTGAGACAGTACCCTTCCCCCAGCCACATTGGGCATAGAGCCCACTTTAACATAAAGTTCCAAATCCAAAAGAAGGGAGGAAAAATGAGCAAATTACAACAACAAAAGAACCTGACCCTGAAAATCTACTATGGTAAGAGGGAAGATCAGGACACAAAATAAGCAGAAGACAATGAAGTCAAAACAGGTATAAGAAAAGCCTCAAAAAAATGTGAATTAGACAGAGGCCCAACAAGAATTCCTAGAAGAGCTAAAAATTATTTTAAAAATCAAATAAGAATGATGGAGGAAAAATTAGATAAAGAAATGAAAGCAAAGGAAGAAAATTATGAAAAAACAACAGCTTGTTAAAAGAGGCACAAAAATACTGAAGAAAACAACTTAAAAAACAGAATTGACCAAATAGAAAAAGAGCTCACTGAAGAAAATAATTCTTTAAAAATTAGAATTGAACAAATGGAAGGTAATGATTCCATGAGAAACAATAAAACAAAGTCAAAAGAATGAAAAGTAGAAGAAAATGTGAAATATCTCATTGGAAAAACAACTGACCTGGAAAATAGATCAAGGAGTGATAATTTAAGAATTGTTAGACTGCCTTTAAGTTATGATCAGAAAAAGAGTCTAGACATCACCTTTCAAGAAATTATCAAGGAAAATTGCCCTGATATCCTAGAAGCAGAGGGTAAAATAGAAAAGGAAAGAATCCACTGATCACCTCCTGAAACAGATCCCCAAATAAAAATCCTATGAATAATATAGCCGAATTCTAGAGTTCCTTGGTCAAAGAGAAAATACTTCAAGTATCCAGAAAGACATAATTCAAGTATCATGGAACCACAGTCAGGATCCCACAAGACTTAGAAGCTTAGGAACAGAGAGTTTTCAATGTGATATTATGGAAGGCAAAAGAGTTGGGATTATAACAAAGAATAACCTACCCAGCAAAACTGAGTATAATGCTCCAGGGGACAAATGGACATTTAATGAAATAGAGGAATTTCAAGCATTTCTGATGAAAAGACCAGAGCTGAATAGAAAATTGGACTTTTGAATACAAGTCTCAAGAAAAGCATAGAAAGGTAAACATGAAAGAGAAACCATAAGGGATTCAATAAGGTCAAATTGTTTAACTTTTTATATGGGAAGATGATACATATATCTTTTAAGAACTATCATTACTAGGGCAATTAGATGGATTCTACATAGAAAGAAGAGTGTTGGAATGGGTTGATTATGTTGGGATGATATAAAAAAAAGTGGAAAGGAGAGAAAGAGGGATGCCCTGGAAGAAAAGGGAAGGGAAAGGGAGATTGGAGCAAATTATCTAATGTAAAAGGAAGAGCTTTCATAAAATTGTGGGGCCGGGGAGGGGGGATGAGACAGGCAATGTTTGAACTTCACACATCTAAATAGCTTCAAAGTGGGACATATATATATATATATATATATGTATATATATACATATACATATATGTATGTATACACACACATGCACACACACGCAAGCACATATATGTATATGTGTGTATATATGTGTACTTAATTGGTAATAGAAATCTATCTTACCCAATAGGGAAGTTGGAGAGGAAGGAAATAAAAGAAAGGGGGAAGGATAAAATGGAGGGCAGATAAAAGAAGGCAGTGGTCAAAAACAAAACAGATTTTAGAGGAGAGCCAAGATAAATTAGAGAGAAAAGAATAAGCAGGAAAAAAACAAGATGGAGGGAAATACACATAGTAATCATAACTGTAAATTGGATAAACTCACCCATAAAGTGGAAGCAGATAGCAGAATGGATTAGAATCCAGAATTCAACAATATATTGTTTATAAGAAACACACTTGAAACAGACACACATACAGAGTTAAAATAAGAGGCTGGTTAAGAAATAGAGAGGTGGATCAGCAGAATAGATGAAGTACACAAAACACAGTAGTAAATAATTTGACCATCATAATCTAATACAGATCTTCTTAAACTTTTTCCACTCATGATCCCTTCAGTGCTTCTTAAAGTTTAAAAAGTGCTGACTAGTGTTTGATAAACTGAAAGATCCAAGCTTTGGGGGTAAGAACTGAACATCTGCCAAAAATTGCTGGAAAAAACTGGAAAGCAGTTTGGTAGAAGGTGGACATAGACTAATATTGCACACTGTATAACAAGATAAGGTCCAAGTGAATAAAAATAATAGAAATAAATATAATAAAAATTAATAGAAGGGTAATAATATAAGTAAATTAGGGGAGCATGGAAAAATGTACCTGTCAGATCTATGGATAAGGAAAGAGTTTATGACCAAACAAGGGAAAGAGAGGATTATGGGAAGTAAAGTAAATAATTTTGATTACATGAAATTTCAAAGCTTTTGCATGAAAAAAAATACAACCAAAATTAGAAGGAAAATGGGAAACTGGATGGGAATTTATAGCAAGTGTCTCTGATAAAAGCTTAATTTCTCAAATATATAGGGAAATAAGCCAAATTTATAAAAAATAAGGACCATTTCTCAATTCATAAATGGTCAAAGGATATGGACAGGCAGTTTTAAGAAGAAATCAGAGCTATCAACAGTCACATGAAAAAATGCTCTAAATCACTACTGATTAGAGAAATGTACATTAAAACAGCTCTAAGATACCACCTCACACCCATCATATTGGCCAAGATGACAGAACAGGAGAGTAATCAATGTTGGAGGGAATGTGGAAAAATTGGAACTGTTGGTGAAGTTGTGAACTAGTCCAACCATTCTGGAGAACAATTTGGAATTATACCCAAAGGGCTATAAAACTCTACTTACTCTTTGACCCAGCAATACTAGGTCTGTATCTTTATCTTAAACTCTTCATTAATTTTCTTTCTTTTCTGAACTTTTATTCTTTGAGTCATGGTCTTTATATATATATGTATATATACATATATATGTATATATACATATACACACACACATTATTCCTTTTTTAATCTCTTTGAGTTCCTCCTGGAATTGCAAATTCTGAAGTTCCAAGTGTGATCCCAAAGAGATCAAAGAAAAAGGAAAAGGAACTATATGTACAAAAATATTTATACCAGCTCCTCTTGTGGTAGCAAAGAACTGGAGAGTGAAGGGATGCCCATCTATTGAAAATTGTGATAGAGTATTCTTGTGCTATAAGAAATGATGAGCAGGATGGTTTCCAGATAGAGAATTGGTGAACTCTGAATGCAGATTGCAGAATAATTTTTTTTGCCTTCTTTATTTTTATCATTTTATTTTGTTTGTGTTTTCTTTTGCAACATGGTTAATTTGGAAATATACTTTGTATGACTTCATATTTGTAATCAATATATAATTGCTTGCCTTCCCAAGGAAGGGGGAGAGGTGGGACAGACGGAGAGAATTTAGAACTCAACTTTTAAAAATAATTGTTCAATTTTTTTACATGTAATGGGGAAATATTTAATGAAATAAAAATAATTTTAAAAATGAGTGTTTGTTGAATTAATTCTTCTTACCAGAATATCAGAACAACTATAAATGAGTTATGGCAATGGATAAACATTAGAAGCTTTCCCATTGAGTATGCAAGTAAAACAAAGATGCACTGGTTCTCCACTATTAGTTTTATATAGCTGTAGAAATACATGGAGATTGGTGCATGAGAGGTGCTTGAGTGTGTTAAGGATTAGTGTTCCCTAGTGTAAATTCTTAAGACTATAAACCTTTGTTGGAATTTCTGGCATGTAAAATCGCCCTCGCCCTGTCTTTCCCTCTCTCTCCCCCTCCCTCTCTCCTCACTCCTTCCCTCCCTTCCTTCTAGTGGTGACTTGAACTTTTTTTATCTTGTTGCCTGTGTGACCCAGAAGTCTGTCCTTTATCATCTCTGACACTATGATGCATTTTGTAGCTATTTTGAATCGAATTTCTCTATCATTTCCCCTTGGTCTTTGTCAGTATTTTAGAAAGATGGTGATAACTTGGGGGCAGGTTTATTTTGCACTTTCCTTCTTTACTAAAGCTGTTATTTATCTTAGTAAGCCTCTTTGCTGACTTCTTGGGGCTTTCTAAGTAAGCCGTTGTGACATCAGGAAATAGATATAATTTTGCCTTCTCTTTGACCGTGATTACGTTTAATTTCAGTCTTGTCTTACTGCTATTTATAGCATTTCTGTAACTCTATAAAATTATAGTGACACACCAGGGCATCCTTGTCTTACTTTTATATTTAATGGGAAAGCTACCTTCTGCCAGAAGTGATCTACAGCGATTTGATATTCCAGTGAGAGGAGTTAATTTATTTAACAAACATGTATTTTGTGTTTACTGTGTGGTCAGACACTGTGTTAGGTGCTTGAGATACAAAGACAGAAATGAAACAATCCTTGCTTTCAAGGATCTTATATTTCGTTGCAGGAAATTTCTTGTGCACAGAGAAGTAAATATGAAGTATTTATGAAGTAAATACAAAGTAATTTGGGGGTATGGAAAGAAGATATTAACAAGGAGGGAAATCAGAAGAGAACAAAATCTGTAGTTATACGTCTTGGAGCTTGCATTAACTTTCTGGAATGGATCATTAAAGCATAGCTAATAAACATCTGGAAAGGGAAGTACTGACTACCCAGAGCCAGCATGACTTCATCAAAAACAGATCACGACAGACAAACCATATTTCCATTTTTATAGAGTTATTAAACTGGTAGATGAAGAGAATGCTATAGATAGAATGTGTCTAGATTTTAGCAAAGCTTTGAAACAAGAATCTTTTACTATTCTTGTGGATAAAATAGAAAGACATGAACTGGAGATTAATACAGAATTAATAATAATTAATAGATGGATTCACAACTGGTTCAATAGTCAGACTGAAAGACTGTTGGTCAGTGGTTCGATGTCTACATGGCAGAAGGTCTCCAGTGTATTTGCTTCAGGGACATGTGTGTGGCCATGTATTATTTAACATTTTTCGGTGACTTGGATAAAGGTATAAATGGCATGTTCATCACATTCTCAGGGGACAAAGCTGGGAGAGTTAGTTAACACACTGGATAACAGAGTCAATATATAAGAAGATCTTGACAGCCCAGGGTATTGGGCTTTGGCTAAGATGATGGAATTAAGTAGGGATAAATGTCAGTTTTCCATTTGGGTTTTAAAAAAATCACCTTCACAATAACATGGTTTAGGAGACAGGGTAAAATGGTAAATTTTCTCATAAAGATCTGGAATTTTAAGTGAATGCTAACTCATCCTGAGTCAGTAGTCAGATGTAGGAGGAGCCAAAAAAACAAACCAAAAAAAAAAAACGAATATAATCCTAGGCAGCTTTCCAAGAGGTGTAGCTTCCAGGAATAAGGAAGTTTTATTCTGGCTACACTCTGCCCTTGTCATACCACATTTCTTGTACTGTGTTAAGTTCTAGGTCCCACAGTATGAGAACATCGATAAGTTGCAGCACATCCAGAAGAGGGCAACCAGGATCATGATGGGCCTCAAATCCATGTCATAGGAGAAATGTTTGGAGGAACTAGGGAGGTTTAGCCTGGAGGAGAAAAGACTCAGTGAGGTTATGATAGCTGTCTAAAAACATTTGAAGGGGTATTGGGTGGGTTGTGTACTTCATTCCATAGACAGACCTGTTTATTTTTTAACCTGTATCAAATGGTTTCATTTGGTACTGCCTTCTAGTATAGTTTGGGATTTTGGATGGCTGGGCCCCTTTCTTTTCCCACTTTAGTTCATTATTTCCTTTGAGATTCTTGATCTTTTATTCTTTCAGATAAATTTCATTTTTTCTAACTGTTTAAAGTAAACCTTTGGCAGTTTAATTTGCATGTCACTAAGTAAATTGATTCATGTCCTATTATAATTTTACTATTTGAGCAATTAATATTTTTCTAATTTATTTAGGTCTGTCTTTATTTCTGTATAGAGTATTTTATACTTATATTTATATACTTCCTGTGTATCTTGGTAGATAGACTCCCAAATATTTTATGTATTTTGTGTATTGTGTTGTCATTTTGAATAAGATTTCTCTATTTTTTCATGTTAGGTTTGTTGATGATATACATAAATGCTTCCCTTCTCTGTATCTTTTACAATATTGTTATTGTATAAATTGTTGTCTTATTTCTATTTACTTCATGCCACATCAATTGACATTTTCTTCCCATGTTTCCTCCCTTGACCCCTCCCCCAGATGTTGCCTTCTCTCTTATATTCCCTTCACCTCATCCCCTATTTTCTCCTTCTTTACACCGGGCTCTGATGTGGAGGTGACTGTTCTCCTTCCCAAGACCACTTAACTATTTCCACTGAGGGTACCACCATCCTTCTGGTCACCCAGGTTCCCAATTTTGGGAGAGTCCTAATTCTCCTTTACTCCCAATAATCTCATCATTTGCCAGATCTTATAATCATATCTTGCTTTTGCATTGGCCATTGCATTTTCCAAGAATGAATCTCCTACTTCCACTTTTTTAGAATTCCTAACTCCCTTCAATGCTCGGCTAAAGCATGACTTTCTACACTTGAAACCTTTTGTTGAATCTCCACAGCTATCAATACCTTCCCTCCAAAATCGTCTTGTATCTATATTCTATATACCTATGTATATTCAGGCTGTCTCTTTCTCACTAGACTATAAGCTTCTCAAGGGCAGGAGACTATTTTACTTGGGTTTCTGTATCACTAGTGCCTCATTCATTGATTGATACATTATTAATATGCACTCAAATTATAATAAGATTCAATGCATACTATGACACTGTGCAAGTCACTTAACCTCCCTATACCTCAGTTTCCCCATCTATACAATGGGGATGCTAATAGCTCCTACCTCATAGGGTTGCAGTGATAACAAAATGACCTAACATATGTAAAGTGCTTTGTAAACTTTGAAGTCTCTATGAATGCTAACCATTGTTATTATGAATTGAAACTGACCTCATTGTGATTCTTATTTTCAAGCACCTCACATTGTATTGATCCTTTGTTGTCGTTGAGCATAGGAAACTTTCCCCCAAAATATTCAGCTTTGTTTGGAGACTCAGTAATATCTGTGGGTTATTGGTCTTTCTGCTAGTCATGTTGTTACCTGTCGTGATAAGAAAACAAAGTTTCTTTTCATTAATCATTGAGAATATACCTTCCAATTTGGTGATTTCCAGCTCAGTGTGACTTTGCTGTGTTAATTCACCAGAATTCCCCTGAAAGAGGTTTCTATCCATCAATGGACAGGCAAGTTCTAACAAGAGAAGAGTTCCTTGCAGTGGTTTGGCATTTGGATTTCTCTAAAAGAAATTTGGAAGTTATTTATGTTATGCATGTATGTGCTGGAAGGACGTTTTCCAGTTGGCAGGGGTCGGGAAATGATTTACAAACCACTGTGCATTTCTCCTTGTTGATTTGGTGCTCAGAACATGTAGCAAATCACACTGGCAAGTTGTAAATGGGTTTTGAAATAGCAATTGCTTCTCCCTGGACCTCCCAGTTCAACCCAAAGAAAATTCTGATGGTGTTCGGCTGTCACTCGGTTTCTGTCTGGCAGCTTTTAAAATTCAAAGTGCATCCTGGAGGCATTGATGGGAATGGGAACTACTGGTGGGGTTAAAAACACTGGATTGTATCTCTGCATACTAGGCCCATAATTATTCTATGAGACCATTTCATTAACTCCCTGGAGAGGTGGGCTACTTAGGTCATGATCTCTTTATTAAGAAAAAACACTCTGGTAATTTCTTATTTCAGTGGACGGGGTTTCTGTAAACAGCCTTCGAAAAGAATGGGAAATGATCTGGCCTCTGTCACAATTCCAAAAACCAGGGAAATCTCTCCATTCCTTAAGGATACTTAGTAATGAAGTGGGGGGGGGGGATGGGGGGGATGGAGGAAAGAAACATTTTCAAGAGCTAAGGAAGTGTTGCGGGGTCCTCCACCTCAACAACCAAATCGTGGGGGTCTGTTAGCCCCCCACACCCAGGCCTTTGCCTAGCAAAGGGCCTGATCTCCTGGACAATGTATGGGGCGGGAGCCGAAGGTGGTGAATGACTCCGATTTATTCAGGATAGCAGCAAACTTTTATATCTTTAGTGACGTAGGTACATTCTTTGGTTACGTGGGTGAAAGAACGGGTAAAATCAAGACACCTGGGTACTAGGACCGCCCTGACTCCGCCTACTCTCCTCCCCTTCTCTTCCCGAGCTAACCCGAAGCTCCCTGCGGTCAGGCAGTCCAGGCAAAGAACCGGAAGTTCCATGTGCTCTGGCAAGCCCAGACAGAGAGCCGGAAGTTCCATGTGCTCAAGCAGGTCCGGGCAAAGACCTGGAATTGCTACGGAGGCAACAAAGGTGGGACCCCTCCTCCTGGCTCCACCCATATCTCAGAGCCCTGAGTTTACCTCAGCAGGCCCTGGGCGTGGAGGTCCGAGGAGGGCAGGGCTCGGCTCTAACTCGGCCCGAAACAGGGAAGTACTAGATGTTCCTGGATGTTACTGTTCTTTCACATTTGACCAGTCTCCTTTGGAGACAATATATAAGATGTCCAGGTGTGTTCAATATTTATATGTGAGAAATTTCTTCTAGAAGGCAACTTGGGTTCTCATCCCTAGTTCTGTGACCTTTGCACAGTTACTTAGCTTATCTAGACCTTACATTCATTCTCTGTAGAGAGGATTGCGTTACATGATATCTGAGGTCTCTTCCAATTCTACAGTTTTGTCGATCTGGGTTTAATTAAGCAATGGTCTCTGACACATACTAGTGGTGTGACCCTGGGCAGGTCATTCAACCACCCTATGCCTCAGTTTCCTATATAGAAAATGGGGATGATAATGTCTCTGGTTCCAAACTATTGTGAGAGTCAAATGGGATATAAAATGTAAAAGTGTTTATTAGTCATAAAGTACAATATAAATGTTAGCAGTTAGTATTACTCTTACAGCCATTTTAGAAAATATGGCCATTACTTCCTATGTGATGTAAAACAGATGGTCAGAGAGAGTCAAGTTGGACCCTCTGGTCAGAGATATCCCCTGAGGACCCTTCCAGACTCAAGACCTCTGATTGCCTGTCAGTGAGCCCAGAGCAGACCTCACTTCACCATTAGTACCTCTTTCAAGTTGGTGATTGTCTGGAGGTGGGGAGGGCAAGAAAAAGAAAAGGCAGATGACACTGCCTGGAAGATGTGATGTGGGGTGCTTCAGGGTGAGGCATTGACTAATAATAAGCTCCTTGATGGCCAAGGTCAGAGTACCTTCATCTCCAGCTCCCCCGGTTCTCTTCACATAGACCTTGCACAAAGTAGGCTCTCTGAAGAATTGAACTCAGAAAAAAAAAAAACAAACTTGAGTTACCAGCTTAGGAATTCAGTTCAAGAACAAACTTTTATCTAGTGCCTATTATGTGTGAGACACTGTGCTGGGCACTGGAGATAAAGAGAAAAAAAAAACTTAACTCTTTCCTAAAGGATCTCAGATTCCATTGGAGGACTCAGTGCACACACAAATTAGTAAATACAGAGTTCATACAAAGTCCTTTCAAGATATTGAACAAAGAGGAAAAGGACCTCTATGTACAAAGATATTTATAGTAGCTCTTTTTGCCATGGCAAGGAACTGGGAACTAGAAACTAAGACAAGGGGGAAATAGCTGAACAAATTGTGGCATATTAATGAGATAGAGTACCATTGTGCTGTAAAAGATGATGAAGAGGATAGTTTCAGAGAAGGCTGAAAGGATTTATATGAACTTATACAGAATGAAGTGAGCAGAACCAAGAGAACAACTGATACCATAAAAACAGTATTATAAAGAAAAACAACTTTGAAAGACTTGGAATCAGTTCAGTGACCAGCCGCAGTTTCAGAGGATTCTGGGTAAAACATGCTACCCCACCTCCTGTTAGAGAGATGATAGATTCGAAATGAAGAAGAAGACATGTATTTTTGGTTATGGACAATGTGAGAAATTTTTGACTATGCATATTTTTCCTCAATGGGAGGCAGGAGGTAAAGAAAATAGACTTGTTAATTGAAAGATTAAAAATGAAAAGAGTCAAAGCATATTTAAAGTAATAGTAAGAAAGTGGGTAGGATGATCAGGAGAAGCTTTTAATAGAATATGTTTTGAAGGAAGCTATGGATTCTGTGAGGCAGATATAAGGAGGGATTATATTACAAATAAGGAGGTCCACCTGGAAATGAGAGGAGGAATGTTGTGTCTGACGAACAGCCATCAGGCTGGTTTGACTAGAACAGACAGTGCATGAAGGGAACTGCTATGAAATCAGATGGGTGCTGTAGGGAAGGGTCAAAATGTAGAGAAATTTAAATACCAGATTGAAGATTTTGTATTTTGTTCTAGCAGCAATAGTAGACTGCAGAAATTTTTTGAGTAGGGATGTGCCAGTGTCAGAATATTATTTTTTAATAACATCAGTTTGATGACTGTATGACCAATGGAATGGAGAGGGGTGAGAATGGAAGGTGGGAGACTAAATAGGAAACTATTGTGATGGTCAAAGTGAGAGAAAGTTAAAGGCATAAGAGTGGAGAGAAAGAGTTGGATACAAGAAATATTGAGCAAGTAGAGTAAACAAGACTTAGAAAATGATTAAATATGGAGGATGAGGGAGAGGAAAGAATCAAAGATGAGTCCATGGTAACGAACCTGGATGACTGGAAGGATGGTGGTGCCGTCAAGAGAAATAGGGATATTTGGTGGAGAAGTGGATATGAGTAGAGGAAAGGAGTCAAGTTCTGGTTTGGCCATGTGTAAAGCCAATCAGTAAGTGAAAAGATCTTTCCCGCCCATTGAAAAGGCTTCAGGTGGGGCCAACTCTATGATTACAGAGAGGCCCACAACCTCTAACTAATTAAGTGTGAGGCCCCAGGCCAGTTAGTAAACTAGTTAGCTAGTTTGAGAGAGGCTGGAAGCCCTCAGGGCCCTAAGGGGAGTTGCTAAGACCAGAGCCAATGGTATGTGCCTGAGCTGTAGTCAATCAGATGATGGTTAAGGACTGTATAAAAAGAACAGAGCTTGGAAAGGGCAGAAGCTGAAGAAACTGAGAAATGGAGAGAGCAGCAGGATTCAGGAGCTTCCAGAGCATGCAGAGTGCTGAACACAAGAGGGAGTTTCGGGACTTGGAGTGAGTGAAACCACAGGAGAGAGAGTGCTGAGCAGGGACTTAGGATTTGTGAGTGATCTTCCTATAGGATGACCTATAGGCCCTTCCCCTATTGAGGGGAAGCACAAGTACGGTCTGGCTTGCTGCTATAACATTTTGTCATAACCTCCTTGTTACTGTAGTGAGGTGGGCTTATTGGTTTTGGAATGTTGTTGCCACAATATCGAATTGGGGGCATTGGTCCTTGGGTCTGATCCTTTGGAGTCTAAATAAATGTACTCCCTCTGCCTTCTACCTAAAGAATTCATTATATTCTGCAATTCCAAACCATTCAGGCATGCCCATGGTCCTCTTTGAGGTCATTCATTTTGCTTAATGATATACCATGCTGAGTTTGAGATGGCTATGGCACATTCAGATGGAGATGCCCAGCAGGCAGTTGGAAACAGAGTTCAGGAGAAAGATGAGAGCTGAATATATAAAGAAGTTGTTGCTGAAATGATAGTCCTCTTTCCAATAATTCCCTTCATTTCTGCATGAGGCCACTCTATCAAAAAGAGCCACAGCCTCTCGGTATCAGGAAAAAGTGATTAGAGACCCAATCCTTCAGTATTTCTTCTTTCTAAAGAACTTAATATTGTGAGGGAGGTTTTGATGAATGGTTCTGTTGGAATTGGTTCTAGTTCTTTGATTTTTCATTTCTTCCTTCCCCCTTCTAAAAAGTCAGTGAGCCTATTGTTTCAGTGATTTAATGAGATTTTGTCAATACTGGAGACAATGGCTGGTTGTATCTTCATTAGACTTACTTGGTAAGAAGACCATCTGCCTTGTTCTGTGCCTTTCTTTTCTCCTCATGCCAGTTGGCTTATTTGATCCTCTGAGTGTTTTCACTGAGCACATATCCTTGGGGACTCACGCTTGCTTCCCAAGCTGCCACTCATGGATGAGCAGCTGCTTCTTGTAGAAGTGAGACTCATTTCATTATAGCCCATGCACCAGTACATAGTCTGTAGGACAATGCTGAATTCCTTGTATGTTACCTAGGGCAGCACCATTGGTCTCATCACCATCATCATCATTATCATGTATATTTAGGTAATGCTTTACAATCCTTGCAATTTAAAAGTATGAAATCATGGGTTGAGTGATGGACTTGGAGTCAAGAAGACCTGGATTCAAGTTCCATCTCAGACACTAGCTGTATAACTCTGGGCAAATTACTTAACCTCTCTGTGCCTATTACCTGATCTGTAGAATAAGAGGATTGGACTTGATGACCCCTTGTGTTTCTTAATCTAGGATCCCTTTGAGATGAGTAGCACAAGTATTCTTTTTCCCACTTTATAGATGGAGAAACTGAGGACCAGAGAATTTAAGGCATGTGCAATATTCTCTATTTGCTACCATTCTGTGTGGAAGCTTAGTGAACCTATTTCTGGAGATACATGATATCCAGTTTTCCTAGGGAGTCAGTAGGCATGTAGAGGAGAGTCTTCCCCCACTTCCTGGGGATGTTTTTGTCCTCTGGTCCTTGGTATACTTTCTTAGCCCCTGAAGAGATTGTACTCAAACTTAAAATGATTGCTTGTTTGTATGTTGTCTCCTCCATTAGATCGTAAGCTCCTGGAAGGCAGGGACTGTCTTTTGCCTCTTTTTGTATCCTCAGACCTTAGTGTAATGCCTGGCAAATAGTTGGTGCTTAATAAATGCTTGTTGGTTGATTGATAAAACATTCCAAACCTTCCCTTATGGAATCTGAGAATCCTTTTATTCCTTTCATAACTCCCTCCTAAGCACATTTCTCTATGTTTTATAGTTAATAGCAGAGTTATTCCCTTGGCAGGACACAGTATCTGCTGGATCCAGTGTTCCTGGATCAGACCACTGAGGGGCTTCATCAAGAAGGCCACTCCTCAGAGCTAAATCCTCCCTGAACTTGGCTACTGCTGCTCTCAGCTCTGGTTGGTTAGGGGACCACTGAGGGCTTTTCTGACCTTTTGACACTCACAAGTTTGTAACCTGGTTCATTCTGCTTCTGATACTCATCCAATTAACATTAGAGAAGAGTAGACTAAAAGGGACAAAGGAAATAATGGTGCCATGTGTTCGTAGCCATATGGCAACTGGTTGGGGAAATAAAGCAGCTTCTGGTAGTATCTCTCCTAGAGTCCTCACCCAGAGGCCCATAGAATTTCTTCCTCCACATATGAAAACCACCAGGAAAGAGAGAGTTCATCTGTTTGAGACTTTTGTGGTCTCAAATCAATTAAAAGGTTTTTGTCCCCACCCGGTAAGCCAACAGTATATAGTCAGAGGTGTGTCCAGAAACCCTTCTGTAAGGCATTTCTGGAAGCCGACTCACCCAGCCTCCACATAGGTAGGCAGCAGACAGAGTATTGTGCATGCCTTGAGGAGTTGGCACTCACTGGCTAGCCCCATCATGCCCCATTACACATACACGTGTGTGTACACACTTTTGTGCATATATACACTTGTGTATATTCATGTATATATATATATATATATATATATATATATATATATGTATGTATACAGTGTCCCCAAAGTCTTAGTGCAGTTTTAAGTTTTAATAATTTCAGAAATATAAATACTCTAATCTTTAAAAGCATGATTTGAAGATTTGATTGTTTAAATTTCTTTTACACTTATTTAGTTTTGTGAATTTAGGATAACAAACTTTACATTTTAACAGGATGGGGCACCCTCTCATTATGCATTATGTGTGCAACACTGCATGACACTTTCTCAGACCAGTAGATGAGTCTAGGAGGTCCTCTTCTTTGGCCACTTGGATCTCCTGATCCTTCTCCATTAGAATTTTTCTTGTGCAATCGCATCAGAAGTGTCGTGTATACATTCTTTGGATGACCCTATGGTTAGAATTATAAATGCAATACTTTCCCTGAGTAGCAGCTGATGGAAGTTTGTATAAAGTTCAAAAGTTGATGAGAGCAATGTATAGCACAAGTTGTAGCTGGACTGAATTTTCATAAGAATCAAATTAATATCTTAACAATTCAAATAGTTAATCTTTCCGATATTGGGAGTTTTTTTGGTAAGTTTGTAGTAGCTATACTTCTGAAGTTATAAAAACTTAAAAGTGCACTAAAACTCTTAGAGCCCATTAGACTGCTTTTTGATTTTTGGTTTTCACACCTCTCCAGGGGCAAGGATGGTTTAGGGATGGAATCAGGATTTGGCAAGTTCTTGAAATAGAAGAGAAAAAATCAGGAGTAGGGGACAGAGGGGGAGAGAGAGGACTTCCTCTCCTAGTAGGCAAAGCAGCAGTACTGGAATGGATAGAAAGCAAATAAGAACAGTTTTGCAAAAGCCTTGAGGTTGAGATGTAGTTTCCACTCCATCCTCCTCCCTCAAGCCCACTGGAAAAAAAAAAAAACAAAACCCAAAGGGACAAGAAGCAACATATAAGAAAGCTTTTTATTGTGGCTTCTTACTAGTATGCTGATAAGAACAGTTGTGTTATAGGAAATTTGGAAGAGCTATAGGCCTTGGGGGAAGCTGCTTTTCAGCCATGATGCTATCACTGGCTTTCAAAAATTGCCTTCAGCTGCTTTTCCTTTGCTCCTGCACTTGCCACTGGGGGAGGGAACCCCACCTCCCTCTCCCTCCCCCACTCTCTTTTTCTCTCTCCTTCCACCCTCATCCCAAAACTCTGTGATGTTTCCTTGCCTCTGAAAATGAGCAAAACTCAAAATCCTAGTATTCCAGGCTTTTCTCTCCCCGCAGAGGAGGTATAAATTGAAAACCTGGGACTTGAACCTAGGTCTTCTGACTTGAATTCAAGTCCAGTCTTCTCTTTATTCCAAGAAATCCTACTCTGGGGGTTCATCATGGCTTGAATCTGGCCAATGGTTTCTCAATAGCTATACCTGGAAAGTGAATATTATGCCAGATTTTATCAAGCTACAAAAATTCAATGTGATGCTGGTAACAGACTGAGTCTGCTGTCTGTGGGACTAGCCTAGCTCAGTATGGGGGAGTTTATTAGTAGATTAAATATTAAGGGATTAATTCTTTGATCCTTATAATCTATGAAACAAAGAAAAATGAAAAATGCTTTTAGTCTTTTGTAGTTACCTTCTGTTTCTGCAGTGATGGTGATAGAAAAATGGGCAGAAGATGCTTGGAATCCCACGAGCTTTAGAATATCTGCCAGTAATCTCTGTTGGCTCATTGTCCAATAACCACTGAATTGTCATACTATTAGAACTGAGCTGTAGAAATATTTATAGTTTTACAAAAAATAAAACCAGAAGATAGTGGGAACATAACTGCAAAACAAAAATTTGGTTACCAAGTTCTCAGAAAGACAAACAAAAGAATTGGCGGCATTGGTTGCATGTTGTGTCCACAAGCAAAAGAAAAAATAATTTCATGAAATATTTGGCCATGATCATAAGCAGAAACCAAAAGACCATAGTGAAGGAAATTGCAGCTTCTTTAGTGATTTGTCTAAGAGAGCATAAAGAGGTAGAGAAAGTCTCTGAAAAATTCTGGTTAGCTTCTCCAAAGCAGATATATTCTTTGGTATTCTGCAACTTTAGTTAAAGATGATGATGACAAGTATATTGGAAATTATGGGTCAGGTTTGAGAAATTAAAGAGATCAAAGGCTTATAGACTACTTAGAATGTGTATATGCACACGGTTGCACACACATGCACACACCCACACCCATACACCCCCCCTCCACACATACACTATATACATCATGAATATTGGCTTCCAGAAAAGAGGCTCTGAAAAAGAGAGACACTGAATAGTACTACAAAAATGAAACTCATTATGAAATTGACGAGAAGGAAATCACTGGATACTGATTTAAGAATAATTTTTCTTATTTTAAAATAAATTTCTATTGCTTTGTTTTTTTTAAATTAATGTATTTTTAGTTTTCAGCATTCTCTTTTATAAGGTTTCCAGTTCTAAATTTTCTCTCCTCCTTCCACTTTCCCCTCCCCAAGACGACATGCAATCTGATATAGGCTATACATGTACAATCATATTAAACATGTTTCTACATTAGTCATGTTATGAAAGAAGAATCAGAACAAAAGGGAAAACCCATGGGAAAGAAAATGCTTTGTTTTGTTTTTATATCACCTACATTTCCCAATGTATCCCTCCCTCTTCCCCACAGAGCCATCCCTTATAAGAAAGAATTTTTAAAAATGCAGTGTGGGGGAGGAACGAAAAACAGTTCTTCGAAACTAGCTAACATATTGGAAAAGACTGGCATTATATTCAGTGTTCTGCATCCAAAGTTCCCCACTAACAAGTAAATGAAGGGAAGTTGTCTTGTATCTTGTTGGGGCCGAGCTTAGTTCTTGTAATTTTGTAGCAGGCAATTTCACTTGTTCTGTTCTTTCCAATTAATTGTTATATAGTCATTGTGTATATTGTTTTCTTGGCTCTGCTTCCTTCAGTATAGATCAGATCACATAAGTCTTTCTGTGCTGCTTTCTAGTCATTGTGTTTGTTGTTTCTTAAAGTGTAGAGGTATTTTGTCATATTCATGTATAACGACATACTTAGCCATTTCCCGATTAATAAGCATCTCCTTTTGCCACCAGTTCTTTGCTATTACAAAATGTATTGTTAAAAAAGATTTTTTTATGTATAGCGGGCCTTTCTATCGTTGACCTGTAGGGGTCATTTCTAAACCACCTGTCTGCGTGCAGTGAGATCATCATCTACTTAGAGAAAATGCCAGAAATCGACACCAAATCAGGAAATGAGAAATATATACTGTATATAGTTGTAACAGCATTAACTTGACCTGTTCAAATGAGTTTTTGATGCCAGAAAATTAGAATATTGATCCTGATTATCACCTTTTCACGTAGAAGTTAAACCAGTTACCCCAACAAGGAAGCCAAAAGGGCCTAGAAACCATCTGAACCCTATGCTTGCTTTTCTTGCCAAGTGGAGAGAGATAATGGACAATGGCATACAAAGTCATAGGTAACACACTAGGAGGAAAAGAGCTGCATGAAACTACAAAGAATCAAAGCCAGAGGTGACCCAACAGATCTACAGAGCTGCAGCTAGGTGTAAGGAGGCTTGATGACTTATACACAGGCATTAATGAGAGGGATATAGGATCATAGACTTAGAACTAGAAAGGACCTCAGAGACTATATAGTTCAAGGCCTTCATTTTACAGATGAGTGAACTGAAGTTCAAGGAGGTTAAGTAACTTGCCTAAGCTCATGTAGATGGCAGACTAGGTCTTATGACTCTTTAGCTAGTGATCTTTGCATTTCAGCATGCAGCTTCATCAAGGAAATATATAGTTGGAAAAGGAGCTGACCTACTCATGTAGTGATGGCAAGAGCTGGACAGTCCAAGGACTCCACTGGTACGCATAAAATGCCCTAAACTAAGCATTCTTAACCTATGGTCCAGAACTTTTGTTAAAATATTTTGATAAATATATTTATATACAATTGGTTTCCTTTGTAATCCTCTGTTTTTTATGCATTAAAAACATTTTTCAGAGAAAGGGTCCATTGACTCCATCAAGCTCCCCAAGTGGTCTGTGACTCAACAAAGGTTAAGAACCTCTGATCTAAAAAAAGGTCTCCAATACTTCAGGCTGATCTCCTGTGGAGGATTTATGTAAAGACATCTACGTGAACTATAGGATGAAAGGGCATTGGGTGGGGAAAGCAGCAATCACCCCTTGAGGGTAGAGAGCTGGCCACAGAACCGAGAAGTTCTATTGCTACCACGTACTGACTCTGTGACCCTGGGCAATTGCTTCATCTCTAAGTGCTCAGGGCAACTCTCTAAGACTGCAAGTTGCAGAGAAATATTATTGAAAGAGGGAACTTCCTCTTACTATAAATACAGATATAAATATAGATATAGATAGATAAATATATACACACACAAGCACATATGTTTCTATATTAATACAACAATATCTATATGTATAGATGGATGATATACTTTCCTGCTAAAGCTGCATGATATGGTGAAAATGAACACTGGCTACAGAATCAGAGGACTTGCGTTCAAGGTCTGCCTTTTTCATTCATAGTTATAATGACCTAGATTTGAGTATCATCTCTGACACATATTTGTTGTGTGACTCTGGCTAAGTTATTTCACCATCTAAGCTGCAGAATAGCTGGCAATCTACACTGGTAAAGGGAATTGATCAGAAGTTTTCAGTGACAATGAAATCAAAGGTCTAGACCAAAATGTGTACACACATGTATTTACATGTGCACTTACACATGCATGAATGCACATCAGTGTCTATGCCATGGAATGAAATGAGTGGCTGTAACTTACAAGGAAAAGAAAACTATGTGCTTAGATGTTAGAACCATAAAAGCAAGGGCCTGAGGTTTTCCTGGAATTCTGTTACTGGGAAGTCAATATTTCAGTTCAACTTAGCAAGTGTTTGTTAAGGACTCACTACATACTGGCCATTGGGCTAGGAAGTGGATACACAGACAAAAATGAAGTAGTCCATGCCATCAAGGAGCTTAGAATCTAATGCAGTATATACACAGGGAAATTGGAGATAGTTTCTAGGGAGGGGGGGAGTGCTAACACCATGGAGAATCAGGTAAAGCCTCTTCAAGGAAATGGCCTGAGTTGAACATTGCAGGGAACAAGGGATTCCAAAAGGCATTGATGATTAGCGAATGCATTCTCAACCGTGGACCGCTTTTGCAAAAACATGGAGACAAGAGATGGAATGCTATGTATGGGAATAAACGGGTAAGCTGGTTTGCCTGGAATATAGAGTGCATGAAAGGGATTGTTGTTCAGTTGTTTCAGTTGTGTCCAACTCTTTGTGACCCCTTTTTGGGATTTTCTTGGCAAACATACTGAAGTGTTTTGCCATTTTTTTTCCTACAGCTTATTTTATAGAAGAGAAAACTGAGGCAAACAGGATGAAGTGACTTGCCCAGGGTCATGTAGCTAGCAAGAATCTGAGGATGAATTTGAACTTGAGTCTTCCTGACTTCAGGCCCAGCACTCTATCCATGTGCCACCCCATGAAAGGGATTAGTATCAGATTCATAGATTTAGAATTGCAAGGCAGTGCATCATACTGGAAACATAAATTGGAGCTAGATACGTGTCATTTTATAAAAATGATTTGGAGCATGAAGGATTTAGGTTAGGGATCGTTTCTGTATGGTTCAGACTGAGACTGGAGGAACAACTGGATAACTTTTTAATCTCCTCTATAGAACTCCTCTTTGTCCCAAATTTCTGTTCAATTAGCAATCATTAAACACCGACTGTCAGCTATCCTTATACTATGTTCTATGCTAAGAATACAAAGGTCATCATGGAAGGCTCTCAGCTCTCAAGAAGATTGCAGTCTAATTGTGGGGATAAGCCAAGCACACAGATAGCTTCACTGCAAAGCAGACAGTAATAAGTGCTATAGGATAACAACAAGCAAAGCGCTCAGTGAAAATATAGAGGAAATGTACCACCACACTGGAAGATTAGAGTTCTAGGCCTGACTGCCGGGAACTATCTGTGTGACTTTAGACAAATTGCTCACTCTCTTTGGGTTTAAATTTCCTAAATGTTGGAATAGGTGATCACTAAGGACTCTTCAGCTCTTTTCTTAGGTGAGGGATCATAGCTGACTGAGAGAATTAGGGAAGACTTCATGGAGAAGGTTGCATTTGAGCTGGGGCTTGAGTGACAAGTAGAATTTCGACAGGCAGAAATGAGGTGGGAAGTATGCTCTGGGCAGAGGGAAAACTGGGCACTGATGTAAAGGGGGGAATGGTGAGTGGTCCAATTTTGCTGGAGCCTAGGGGTCATGAAGGAGGGAGATAATAGAAGGTAAGATTGAGAGAGGTAGACTGGGACCACAGTGTTGGAAGGTCTTGAATGTCAGCCTACAGAATTAGACTTTATTCAACAGACAATTGAGAGTCATTGGAGGCTTCTGAGCAGTAGAGTGACAGGATCAGTTTTTTAATTATGGCAACATATACAGGACAGAGTGGAGGGGATAAACTTTCAGGGGGTTCATAGGGTATTTCTCTCAATTTTTTCTCTTCATTTAAAGAAGAGTAATATTGCTTTGCATCTATGTACCACAATTTGTTTAGCTATTCCCCAATTGATAGGCATCTATTTCATTTCCAAATTTTGTCACACATACACAAAATGATGCTACAAACATTTTGGTGCATATGAGGATTTGGTTTTTATTAATGAGCTCTTTGGGGTATAAGCCCAGTAATAGAATATTTGGGTGAAAAGGTATACACATCTTAGTCACTTTATTTCTATAATTGCAAATTGCTTTCCAGAATGGTTGCACTGATTCATAGCTCCACCAACAATGCACAAGTATGTTTATCTTCCCACAACCCCTCCAACACTGATTATTCTCATCTTTTGTCATCTTTGCCAATTTCAAGGCCTGAGGTGAAACCTCAAGGTTTATTTGGGGGGGTTGT
Organism: Trichosurus vulpecula; assembly: GCF_011100635.1. Lineage (NCBI taxonomy): Eukaryota > Metazoa > Chordata > Mammalia > Diprotodontia > Phalangeridae > Trichosurus > Trichosurus vulpecula. Next base: position 30,989,096 of record NC_050582.1, read on the forward strand.
CCTTTTTTCATTAATATGGGAAGGAACTTTGGCTGCTTCTTTGTAGTGTCCTCATCTTGGGTCACAATCTCTACTTGGCTTTGCTTTAAGCTTCTCCTGGTATAAGGCCTCCCTTGGACGGCTTACCCAAGGTTCTCTTTCCTCTCTCAATAGCTCTACATGTACCTGAAGGTGGCTGGCCATTCTAGTGGGGGCTCTCACTTTCCCTAGTAACTTTTGAATCAACTTTTGCCTTTAGGTCCTTTACCTGGTGACCAGAGCTCATGGCAAAGCAGAGTAACTCTAGGTGGTCTGGCTTTAAGAAAATCCAATATACAAACATCCTAGTTTATAAGACTAATTAATTAAGGGTTGATTATTTACCTTGAGAAAGGATTTTTGTCTTACAAATGGCAGTCCCTCAAGTCATTTAAATGTTTGTGAAGAAATTGGGTTGGGGTTCAGGGAGAGAAAGGAACTTTAGGCTAAAACCTGAAGGAGTCATTGTCAATTGAAGATCAATCTGAAATGAAGATTAAGCATCTCTGAAAGTATAATGTTAACCAATAATAAAATGGGGGTTCGAACTGCAAAATTGAATTTCCATGTGACTTTTCAGGAATACCTCGATTGTCTAGCCGGAGGCATATCTGGAGTTTCATTTTCTGTTTCCATTGTAATACCACCTTCGTTCGGGATGTGTAGTTACCTCTATACCTAGTGAATTATAGAGTGCTTGAACTAGAAGGAACTTCAGAGATCATCCAGTCCAACCAACCCCCTCATTTTATAGAAGGGAACCCTGAGGATCCTACAGGGGCAGAGACTTACCGAAGCAGAACCTTAGAGTTGCTGGTGGATGTGAGGATGAGACCATATTCAGAGGATTCTTGATGTCACAATTTAGAAAGGACACTGATAAGTTGGAGCCTGTCCCAGTGAAGGTTACCAGGCCACATCCTCTTCTTCCTGCTCCATTTCAGGGGACCCAGGGATCTGCTGAGGGTCTTCCATGGTACATGCTGTGACTTCCTGAATTGAGGAGCCAGGAAAGACTTTGGCCAAAAGGTTCACAGTCATGGAGGGGACAGAGGTATTGAATTGCTCATGCAGAGCCAAGGATCAGTTCCCAGAGATATGAGAGGCTGAGCCAAGGGGCCAGAGACAGGAAGCAAGGAAGCCCTGGGTCAGCCAAGATGAGCAAAATGGAGAAAGCAAACGAAGAGATATGCTTTAGGATGTCTCATGGAAGGGTACAGAAAGAGAACAACAGAGGGAGTTAGAATTCCACAAGGAGTTCAGGTCATCTTCTTTTGGGCATGGGTGGGATTTTAGGCTTTGGCACCAGTCCTCCCTCTAACTTTCACTAAATTAACTGCAGTAGGGCAGTTCCTTACTACTCCCAGGAAACTTCCATTTGGGGTAAGGAAATGGCTGTCTCTATGAAGCAGTGGACAGGTTGGCAGTGGGCCTGGAGAGGGCTGGTTCAAGGAGAGGTTCAAGGGGGACAGCATAGTTGTCTTCAGGAATCTCAAAGACTGTCCTGTGGAAGAGGGTCTAGGTTTGTTCTGTCTTGTCCAAGAGGGCAGGACTAGCAGCTCCGGGTAGATATTGAGGAGATGCAGAGTTAGGCTTGATGTAAAAAACCAGAGAACCTTCCTAATATTTCTAACTATCCACAGATGTAACAAAGGGGTCCCTTGGAGAGAGGAGGCTTTGAAAGTTTCTTGAACATCATGATTTTTTGTCAAAAGAATAATTTTCCAAGTTAGTGGATTCCATGGGGAACTAAGAAAGAGCTATCATGTTTGTTTTGGGGTTGTCGAGACAGAACTGGCTTGACTTCTCTCATTACAGAGGTGAAGGGGTATGGGAGCAGGATGTTGCATATGTTGTACACAGCTATGTGACACAGTGGGTAGAGCACTAGGCTTCAAATCAAGAAGACATGAATTCAAATCCACCCTCAGACACTCACAAGAAATATGGCCCTGGGCAAGTCACTTTACCATGTTTGCCTCAGTTTCCTCATCTGTAAAATGAGCTGGAGAAGGAAATGGCAAACCACTCCAAATGAGGTCACAATGAATCAGACGTGACTGAAACAAGTGAACGACAATAACTACAGCAACACCACACACAAGTGTAATGAGTTCCCTGTCACTCAAGGGCTTCAGTTGAGTGAGAGCCTGATGTACTTAATTGAGTGATAGAATTAGAATCAGGGAGACCTGGGTTCAAATTCCATCTTTGACTCTTGCTGTGTGATCATGAGCTGGTGACGTTACTTCTTTGTATCTCAGTCTCCTCATTTGTAAAATGAGGCTCATGATATTTGTAATACCTGACAGGCTTATTATGAGGACCAAATGAGATAATGTACAGAGAACATCTTGCATAACTTAAAAAAGAAGTATTTAAATGTCCCCTCATTATTTAAATGTCTCTCACTGTTCCTCCTCTCCCACCATAAAATGTAAGCTTTTTGAGGGCAAGGACTATTTCACTTTTGTGTCTGTCTCCTCTGTGCCTAGCACACTGCCCTGTGATAAATGTCTGCTGAATGAATGAGTCTGGAGGAGCCATCACTTGAACAGGGACATTATAAGGTGGGATTCTTGGTTTGGATAGGGCTGGGATGAGATGACCTTGAAAGTCTTTTCCAGCTCTGAGATTCTGCCATCATTGAAGTCATCAGGGCACCTCATACAGGATCTTGCATATGTTTGTTGATTGAATGAATGGATGGAGTTCACCTTGGATAATGACACCTTTCCGAGTCTCAGACATCCAGACCCTAGTCTTTGGGAAGGCAATAAAGACATGGCTTTGGAGTCAATACATGGGAAACACAGGGTGGTACCATGGACAGAGCCCTGAATTTGGAATTGGAGGACATCCATTCAGATGTGCCCTACGCTATTTGTATGACCATGGGCAAATGACTTCTCCTCCCTAGGAGCAGGGATAGATCAGTGGCACCCATTCTGCCAGCACTGCATTGCTGTATACAACACTTCTGAGTGGGCCCGAACCAGATTAAAATGTCAAAGGGAAATATTTAACAAAATAAATAAAAATACAGTAGAAGATAGAGAATGGTAATATGTCATTTTTTAAGTCGAGATACCAACTGAAGGCATCCTTGTGTCCAGACCGGTGACTCTAATTATATTTGAGTTTGATATCATTACAAGACTAGATAATTTCTAAATCTATGGTTTTCTGAACCAGTGGCCAAGAGACTAATGTGGCCAGGAGGCCTGCCACGAGGGAGATGGCATCTTCCCAAGCTGTCTCAGGTCCATGAAGCACTCATTTGAGGGGCCACCGTGTAGCCCCACACCAGTAACCTTGAAGTCTTCGATATTTTGAATCACTTGTCTGGAGGGAATAAAGGATTCTGGGATCTGTGCCCTAGGCTTTCATCTGTACAGAAATGAGAAACAGTTCTTACCGCCCTCCCCCACCCTCTACATGCCAAACCATGACCCCAGAGAGAAGGTTCTAGGGAGGAGTCGAAATAGTAGCGTGCTATATGATAGATAATACCTTTTTACTTTGGGAGACAGGTTGGGAGAAAGGCATGGGGCAGGTTGAATACTCTAAGAGTTTGTAGCTGTTTTGTCTCTGAGGGCACTTGATGGTAGTCAAAGTTTAGCATAATTTCTGTGGAACTTCAGATGCCTGTCATGATTATTCATCCAACAAGCATCTCCTAAGTGCTTACCACATGCCACACCCTATGCTATGTATTAGAGATTCAGAGACAAAAGTGAAATCCCCCCTGCCTTCAAAGAATTCAACGGACATGAGTTCAAATCCCAGCTCTTCCACTTATCACCTGTGCAATCTCAGACATGTCTAGATGTTATGATCTTATGATTTTGGGCCTATTTCAAACACCTTCCAAAGAGGGCTAAAGAGCATGCTGATCCTCATCCAGCTCATGCTCTCTAACCATAGTTGTCCCTCAAGGTTCTGTCCTGGACCCTCTTCTCCCTTTATGCTACTTTACTTGGTGATCTCATCGGCTTCCCAGGGTTTTACTTATCATCTCTGTGCAGATGATTTTCAGATCTACCATTCCTGCCCCCTTCTCTCTGGTGACCTCAGTCTGGCATCTCCACCTGCTTTTCAAACATCTCAAACTGGATGTCAGGTAGGCATCTTAAACTCAACTTGTCCAGAGAGGAACTCATCATCTCCCCCAAACCCTCCCCCTCTCCTACCTTTCCTATTACTATAGAGGGCACCACCATGCTTCTTTGTTCTATACATAGCTTGCTCTGGGTATATTTCTTTGCATGTTGTCTCCTCCATTAGTTGGTCAACTCTTTGAGGGCAGGGATTGTCTTTTGCCTCTTTCTGTGTCCCCAGTGCTCAGCACAGCTCCTGGCACATAGCAGACACTTAACAAATATCGATTGATTGATTCAACTGTTACATGCTATAGTCATCCAGACATCCCTTTGGAGAGGCGGCATGGATCTGGGCTTGGAATTAGAAAGGAAAGCCTTGAATCACAACCTCTGACACTGCCTAACAGTGTGATTATGGACAAATCAATTTCTCTCAGCCTCAGTCTCCTTGTCTATTAAATAGGGATGTTGTTCAGCCATGTTTCAGTCATGCCTGACTTCCCATGACCCCATTTGGGGTTTTCTTGGCAAAGATAGTGAAGTGATTTACCATTTCCTTCTCCAGCTCATTTTACAGATGAGGAAACTGAGGCAAGCAGGTTGAAGTCACACAGCTAGTAAGTGTCTGAGGCTGGATTTGCTCTCAGGATGAAGAGTGTTCCTGACTCCAGGCCTGGTGCTCCATCCACTGCATCACCTAGCTGCACCTTCAATAGGAATACTATTAGCTATCTTGCTTCTCTTTCTTTCTTTTTTTTTGCTTTTTGGCAGGACCATTGGGGTTAAGTGACTTGCCCAAGGTCACACAGCTAGTACAGGTGTCAAGTGTCTGAGGCCGGATTTGAACTCAGGTCCTCCTGACTCCAGGGCTGGTGCTCTACTCACTGTGCCACCTAGTTGCCCCCTTGCTTCTCTTTCAAAGTTGCTTTGAGGTACAAGTGACACCATGGAGGTAAAAGCAGTAATCGAAGCAGGCTATGGATTCCACTTGTGGGCCTTATTTTGCCTCCCTTTCTACTGTGCAGCTCCAAACACTGCCATTAATTGGCCCATTCTCTCTGCTGCCAAGAATAAGTTGAGGAGGTTAGAGTCTGAGTCACTTACTAGGTGCTGAGTGCTTCATAATTACGATCTCATTTGAACAGCCTGCCTGGGAGGTAGGTACTATGATTATCTCCATTTTACAGATGAGAGAACTGAGACAAATAGGGTTAAGTGACTTGTTCAAGGTCACACAGCTAATGAATGGCTGAGCTTGGATTTAAACTGAGGCCTTCCTGACTCCAGGACAGATGCTTAAGTCCCCAGTCTTTGATGCTCCCCAGTGAAGTTATTTTGTAAATGGTCTGTATACACAGGGTGCACCAAAAAGTCTTAGTATTACTTCAAACTGCTCCAGGACTTTGGGGACTTGCTGTAACATGTTTTCCTAATTTACTAAGGGGAGAGATGACTTTATGTTTGCCTTCGGATCCCTAGCTTAGGAGCCCCTGGTTCTTATAATCTCTTCTAAAAAGTCAGGATAAGCATGGATTCTCTGTCACCACTGAGAGGTGGCTCTGTGTTGGAGATCCTTCCTTCTTCTAGAAATTTGAGAGGCAGGAGAGGGAGGGCAGGAGGGAGGGGGGGGGAGAGAGAGAGAGAGAGAGAGAGAGAGAGAGAGAGAGAGAGAGAGAGAGAGAGAGAGAGAGAGAGAAAATGTGTCTTATCTCTGTTCCTTTCACTTACTGTGGGCTAATCCAGCGTAGAGCAAGTTTATACTGTGTCGCTCACTTCATCAGTCAGTCTCAGCTACGGTTCTTTATTCCCATCCTGACCTGTACCTTGCTGGACAGCTCCCCCCACCTCCTGGTTGATTAAGGAGCAGTAAATAGCTTTGCATTGTGTTGCCCTTATTGTGTTAGATTGTCACCCAGGCCTTAAGTGAACTCTAGATTCCTGAGAGTTTTGATGTGGAAGACTCTAGGAGCTGCTGTGCAAGCTTGGGCCAGCCTTCCTCTGACACACAGGCATGTTTCAGCCTGTGATCTTCTCACACTAAAAGGACATTTTTGAAAAGTACCATGGCTACGAAGCATTTAGCTCTTTGTGTTCATATGCTATTTGACAAATCAGTAGCCCCAAGAAACCTCTGGAAAAGAAGTTAGTTTCCTCCTTTGTAAAGGGAGGACAATAGTGACCCCCCCACACACACACACCAAGATGAAGTAACCTAGACCCAGGGTCCTGTGGAAAGGCAACCATAGCAGAGGGATGGAGAATTCATAGCCTTCAAGTTGCCAGTCTTGTCCCTTCTGATGGCCTCTAGCCCAGGTCTCATCCCACCCTGTCCTCCCCCAACCAACTGACTGAGTAGCTTTGGGCAACAGGATGGCACAGTGGATAGAACACTGGGCCTGAGGAAACATCATCGTGGAGCACCCACGTCATCTGACAAATCACCATGTGCCCATCTCAGAAGGCACTAAAATGGTTTCAATGCACTATAATACTCTGCTTCACATTGTAGTTTCAAACTTTCATTTGTATCGTTATAGTCCTAATCAGCTCTGTCATCTCAAGCAAAAGAACCCGGAAATAACAGATTTTGAATTAAGCAGGCCCAAATCATAGTTAATGGAGTTGGGCATCTGTATTAGGAGGGCAGAGTTTATAATCTCAAACAGGATCATAAACATGTCTGAAACGTTCGGAACCGCCGGATATAAGAAACTCTCAAAGTAGAAGGCAGAAGAATCAAAACATTTATTTAGGCTCCACAGTAACCAACCCATGAACCAGCAACCCCATTTTGATATATTGATCAAAAGCTTCCAGGCCCAATAAGTACACCTTGAAAGAGTAACCAGGAGGCTACAGAGAAGCATGATTGCGTAAAGCAAAATCATGTTTCCCCCTCTATGGTAATAAGATTACCCACTGGCCTGAAGTCTTTGTGCAGCTTTCTCCCGTAGGTCAGCTCTGCTACTGGCAGCTCCTGCTTCAGCTGTGGCTGTGGCTGTAACTGTAGCTGTAACTGTCGCTGTAACTGTCGCTGTAACTGTCTCTGGCTCCAACCGGAAAAGGAAAAGAGGATCTTCAAGCTGTCCTCTCCCCTCTTATAGAGTTTTTGACATCATCAAGCACCGCCTGAACGACCAGGGCCGATTGGTTCTTGACTTGGCCCCTCCCCCTAGCATAGCCGTTAACACCTCCCCTCGGCCAGCCCCATGACTCATCACACAGGAAGTTGTCTGCTTCCTGGAATGCTCTTTGGGCTTCCTGCCCCGGAAGAGCAAGCCACAGTGTCCAGAGGCTCAATGAGGTAAGCTGAGTCATTCAAAGAAAACAAAGGCCATTCTGGCTACAGCATCAAGATGGGCTTGGACTTTTTTATCACTTGGACCCTGCGCGCGTGTGTGTGTGTGTGTGTGTGTGTGTGTGTGAGATTTGAGGATTGTATGTCTAGAACTGGAAGAGACCTCAGAAGGGGCCTAGGAAAGTGTCCCTTCCAGTGTCCTCATTTTTATACAGGAGGAAACTGAGGCCCACAGACAGTAGATTGCTGAGCCAGAATCTAATCCCAGCTCACTTTGTACCACAAAATGTGCTTCTATTTGGGTTGGAGAGATTGGAGAATGTACTCACGTCATACATTTTATAATTGTTTGTATCTATTGTGACTCCTGGCAGGCGGGGATGATGTCTCACTTATCTGCATATTTCCCATGGTACCTAGCACAGGGTTCAGTGATCAATAGACACGAAAGAAGATGCAGAATACAATTGGGTGTTGTCAAGGTGTGCATGGTACCCACTGCATCTAATCCTGGCTCACCTGGCAAAGCTACAACTTGGGATAGTGGAGTGGACTGGTTTGTGAGTCAGAGAACATAGCTTCAAACCCTACCTTTGCTGCTGGGTGCCTATGTAACCTGGTGCAAGTCACTGTGCCTTGGTTACCCCTCTGTGAAATGATTAGGTTGGATTAGCTCAGGGGTGGGGAACCTGCAGCCTCGAGGCCACATGGGGCCCTCTAGGTCCTCAAGTGCAGCCCTTTGCCTGTTCAGGGGTGTTTATTGATAACTTTTCTGAGGAATGATTATACTAACAAACGTAATAGATCTCATAAAAAGAGTTTTCAGGGCAGTAAGTAAATCACCATCCTTGAGCTGCACTTGAGGACCTAGAGGGCCCCATATGGCCTTGAGGCCAAGGTTCCCCACCCCGGTAGCTGGATGCTAGTGAAGAGATTGTAGTGCCACAGCCGTGCCAGGTGCTGTTCAATTTCTCTGGGTAGCGCTTTCCAGAAGCCGTTTCTGCTTCAGTTTTTTTCTTCTGCTAGAGAGGTTAAGGCACACCTGATCAGAGAGAACTGGTTAAAGCCAAGCCATTTCCCCCAGCTGTTTCCAGAGTTTATACCTGAGCTCAAGAAAATTCTTTTGTCCAAACAGCAAACCTTCCCAGGTTTGCTGGGCTATTGAAACACCAGCACATGAATCCTGCCGTCCAAGCAAAAAGAAGTATAGACCAAATCAGGGGGGATCAGAAAAGCTTTCACGTTGTTCAAAGTTTGTTGTTATCTCCAACTTGCAAAATGTTACCGTTAACCTGGGAATTAATTGGGATTTTCCATTCCCTCCCCTCGTTCTGAGCTAGAATGAACACTTGAACAGTGTAAATAAAAAGATCTCCAGCAGCACAATGTCACAAATGGTGATCATCGGCCTTTCGAGGCCTTCCTATTACCAAGCCACTCACAGCTGGAAGCCAATGATTCTCTTTCACACTGTAAATAACCTCCCAGCCCACTCCTAATTAAACTGGAGCTGCACTTTCTCCTGGGCATGGAATATATGAACCAATTAAGGAAATATCATTTCTTTCCTGAAAGGGCTGTGTGGTCCCTCCTCCTCCCTTTTCTCTTAAACCAGAATTCCTAGCCAAGTGCTCTAGTGTAGCCATAACGAGACATTTCTGCTTTAAGCAAATTGTGCACCTGTAACCTGCAGAAATATAGCCGTAGCCCTTGAAAAATTACTTCAGCGTTGCGCAGTGCCAGGAAAATTTATCTTTGAGATGATTTTATTGCATGGTTACCCTAGGCAATTAAATCAATAAATCTTAACTGTCAGAAAGGTTGGCCTCACGCCAGAAATAAATGAAATGCACAGAATCAGTAAATAAAAGGGTCCTGACAACTCATTCCAGAAATTATTTAGCAGTTGGGGTTGTGAGGGTTTGGGTTTTTTCTGTGTCTTGCCTGTTCGGGGGCGTTTATTGACAACGTTTCTGAGGAATGATTATACTAACAAACACAATAGATCTAATAAAAAGAGAAAGAGTTTTCAGGACAGTAAGTATATCACCATCCTTGAAAAGGACCTTCTCTTATTGGGGCAACCCGTTTGCAGAGGTGAGGGGTGTGTGTGTGTGTGTGTGTGTGTGTGTGTGTGTGTGTGTTGGAGTGGGAGAGGGGGTCACCTCAGCCAGGCCTACTTCAGTTCTGCCCACTGGTTCAACTCTTCATGGGGGAGAGGCCCCAACTCTCAGGGTACACCTCAGTGCTAATGGGAAGTACCAAGGGATTCTGGATCAGGTTTAGGGGACTGTAGATTTAGAGCTAAAGGAGACCTTTGGGAGTATCCAGTGCAAACTCCTCATTTTACAGATGAGGGAGCTGAGGCCCCAAGAGGCAAAGAACCTAATCAAGATTATATAGTTGGGAGTGGCAGACTTGGAGTTTGTACCCAAGGCTCTGATTCCAAATGCTCTTCCTGCTACACAGGCTTAGCTACAGTGCCCCCACCAAAACTTTGGAGAGGAAGCCCTTGCTCAGCCTTGTGAAGTTTCCCTTGATGGTTCAGCCAGTCAGAATCACTCAGTCAATAAACATTTATTAAATTCCTACTACATGTCAGGTACTGTGCTAAGTGTTGGGGATTCAAAAAAAGCCAAAAGACAGTCGCTGCTCTCAGTAGGTGCGCAGTCTAATGGATTTAGGCAAACCAGTGTTTGCCTGGTTTGGGCTAAAAGGAAATATCTTGAAACCCCAAAAGGCTGGTGTTTGTCCAGTGCCCTGAGCCAAGCTCTGCCCTCAGTTCCTGAAGTCCAAATTGCAGGAATTCCTTGGAGAAACAAGGCTTTTCCTCTGGTCTAGGGTCTAATTAGGTCCCCTCTATAGATCATGTGTTGTAGGCTGGTATTTAACAATTCTCCTTGGTCCGTTTTAGACAATAGAAAAATTCTGGGAGGCAAGGGTAGGGTGAAAAGGCCCTTCCTGGCCAGCAAATTCATGTTATATAATCCGTCTCTGCAGTGCTGCCTATGTTGGGGTAGTTGGAGGGACAAGGTTATTATCTGAGAAACTGTACCCAAAAAGCACCCTTGTCTGTGCCAAAAGGGCTCCATAGGTTGGAATTGTTCAAGTAATGGCCTCAGGGCTCCGCATGCGGAGAGGGGCAATTTGGCCCAGGGTTTAAATGTGCGGCATTGCCTGGATAACAATCACTGACTGTTTAAAGAATATGTGTGTGGTAGAGGTGTATAGCCACACACACACACACACACACACACCAGTAATCTTGGATTTAGGATATATCCAGCTTTGTGTTAAGGGTATGGCAGATGTGGCCATGATCATGGGCTAAGTGTTGGGAGAATCCATCAGAGCTCTGCAACCCTATGCAGAAAATTTTTTTTCTGAATTCTTAACTGAGAGAAGTTTCAAATGTCCCCCAGCCTGGGGGGAGGGAAGTGGACACATTGGAAAGCTATTAGGAGCAGGCCCATTGATGCATTCAGCTATATGGCCCCAAGGTCTTGCCTCTCTGGAGATGGGCTGAGGAAGCACAGCCATGCACCTGAGAACTGCATGAAGAAGGGAGCCACATCAGGAAGGGGGCATGCTATATGTAGATCAGGCACTAAGGATGCTGACAGAGAGCCCAAGTTTTAACCTGTAGCCAGGGCTGTGCTGGAGCTAGCTCTTACCAGCTCACAAGAGCTGATGGTTAAATTTTCATTGTGAGCATTTATACCTTGGAAATTGGCAAAGACTTTTATTTATTATTCTGCCGATTGTCTAGACAAGAGGTGTCAAATATGTGCCCTGGCAAATGCCTCCTCTGGCCCACAACATTCCTGAGCAGGGCCTGGTCCATGTTAAAATGCAGTTGGGCAATATTTAATGGAAATAAGTAAAAGTACTATAAAACATAGATAATACTAAAATGTCATTTGCTAAATCAATACTCAGCCTTCAGGGATCCATATGGATGGTTTCTATTTGAGTTTGACACCACCACTATAGACTTAAAAGAGGTGATGGACAAAGTGTTAATAATGCAGATTAAAATGCAAAGCATGGCTAGCATCTCCTCATTCACCCAGCCCCCAAGCCTGTTGTTAAACATTTACCAGCCGTCCCCTGCCTAGAAGCTCATTTGTCAGCTGCATCCTTCCTACTACCCTTGCCGTCATGCTCTCATGAGTAGAGTTGGGTTCCCCAAAGATCATGGAATTGGGATTAGAGCTTAATGGATGTAGAACATCTACACCAACATTTTCATTTTACAGAGGTGGACACTGAGGCCCAGAGAGACGAGGTTACACTGAGCTAGGATTTGACCCCTGTCGCCATCCTCAGCCTGATGATCCTGCTGCAGTCACTTGTGAGTCCAAGCTGAAGAAGGGAAATAGTTTGTGAAGGTGGAACAGGGAGATTTGAGAGCACTGATGTCAGTGGTGAGGGCAGGAGAAGCTTGGATGAAGTGGAAGAACTGAAAAGAAGTCACCTGCAGGCCAGGGCAAGAGAAGAAGCCTCCCACGAGAGCAGAAAGTGAGAAATGAGGGTTGCAAGATGAACATGCGAGGAAACTTGAATGGCTGTCGAGGCTTAGAGAAAAAAGAAATACCTTTCTGTTTGTTTTCAACTCTTTGGACCCCATTTGGAGTTTTCTTGGAAGAGATCCTGGAGTGGTTTGCCATTTCCTTCTCCAGCTCATTTGACAGATGAGGAAACTGAGGCAAACAGGGTGAGAAGTGACTTTCCCAGGGTCACACAGCTGAACTCAAGTCTTCCTGACTCCAGGGCTCTATTCAGTGTACCACCTAGCTGCTCTTCCATGGCTGGACCATAAATCCCAGGGAGTATGGAATGTATGTCTCTCAATCAAAAGACATTTGTTAAGCACCTACTATGTGCAGGGCACTGTGTTAAGTCCTGGGAATACAAAAAGGCAAAGGACACCCTTTGCCCTCAAATTGCTCACAATCTAATGGGAGAGACTCCATGCAATCAACTATGTACAGTCAAGCTCTATACAGGATGAACAGGAGATAATTAACAGAGGGAAGACACTGTAAATGAGAGCGGTTGAGGAAGGCTTCCCAAAGAAGCCAAGAGCCAGAGATGGGAGGGAGAACATTCCAGGCACGGACAACAGGCATTGAGAATGCTGGGAGCGTCTCTCCATCTTATCAGTCTGTTGGGAGTGACAGGGAGCCACATGGCCTACACTGCCTGCTATGGCCTGTGCCCACAAAGGTTGAGTCTTGGAATTATGGCACAAATAGGGTCTCCTGTCCCCAGGCCATTCTTGCCTAAGGGTAGATGCCCCTTCTTAAGAGGCTTTTCCTGACCCTCCCCACCAAGTAGGTATATTTTATATTCTTGTTATTTTCCTCCAGAGCTTCTAAGTTCTTTGGGGGAAGAGACAACCTTGTTTCTGTTGTTGCCTTCTCAGGCCTGGGCCAGCTTACCCTGGCACTGGGCGCATGGCAAGTGCATAATAACTGTTTGGCAAATTGAATTGAGTGGGGGGAAACACGGTAGGGCTCCAAACAGGGCGAATGGCCTTGTGGTGGCCCAGCATTCATTCCTTCTTTGGGAGCTGCTCGGCCAGAATCCCATTAGGACTGGAATGTGGCTTTTTTTGCAATGACTTTGCAGCCTGTCTGGAAAGCCTCTAAGGATCACTCTTGCCAGCTGTTTGACCTTTTCTGAAGCTTGATATGGTGAGGACACCATGTATTCCTTATCCCCAAATGCAGAGTGGAGGAGATGGCCTTGGGAAAGGCCCTGAGTTCAGCCGCAAATGTCACATGAAGATGCAGCTAATTTTTGCCTCTTCCCTCTAAGAACCCCTCACCCCACTATGATCAGCCATCCATGCTTCTGTGTGCCTCCAAGGCCCTGCATTACATAGGGTGGTGTGCAGAAAGAGGGTCAGGGCCTAGTATCATTCCCTTCCTGCCAGACCATAATAGCACTTGAAGCAAGGGGAGGGGGAAGGGAACCATTTCCCCTCGTTTTCAGATAGAGTCCTGTGTCTGCGCTTCAGTGAATGCAAATCTCTTCGGCTAATTCTTGCTGGCAAGTTCCCAGGGTAGTAATTCCCCATCCATGCATTGTGAGTACCAAGGTGGTTATTTTCCAATTAGTGGCTTTGAAGCATTGTTATTGAATTTTGGCTTGATCGATGGCAGGCACACAGTTTCTAATAACTAAGTGCAAATTTTCCAGTGACAGCAGCAAGATTTCAAAATAATAATCTGCATTTCTTTAGTAACTTTCATCTGACTAGTGGGTTTAACACATTAATTATGCTCCCCTAAGCCCTGGAATAATATGGATGAGTAAACTGAGGTAGCATACAGTGAATTGTCCAGGAAGGGGCTTGTGACCAGATTTCAATTCAGTTCAATTCAATCCGTTGTTCTTGAATTCAATAATTCAGTAAATGATTGTCTATATTGTTTAATAGGATGCTGTGCCTATGCAACCTAAACTGTGTGCTGGACAAGGTGACAGGTTTATACAAGACACAGTTCCTACCCTGATGGAGCTCACAGACTGGGGGATAGGCCAGGAACAAATATAACAAATACAGTATCATACGGGATGAGGGCATCAGAAAGGTGCAAACAAAATGCTTTGGGAAGTCCAGTGAGGAAAGGTGATTCTATCACAAAGGAAAACTTCATAGATGAGATGGTATTTGAATTGTTTTGTTAGACTTTGTAAGACTAGAATAGTTCAAGAGTGAAGTATATTTCCTCCGGTTTTCTTTAGGGCCAACATTGGTCAAAACAGCTGTCTTGTCGAAGTTCAGTATCTTTTCACTTACGTTATAGTAGTCCTTGTGTAAATCGTTCTTTTGGTTCTGCCTGTTGCACTCTGCATCCATTCATGAACATCTTCCCATGTTTCTCTGAGCTCTGTACTGTAGTTATTTCTTACCAGTGCAATAACATTCCATTACACTCATATACCATAATGTGGACAGCTATTCCCCAACTGATGGGACACCCACTGTTTCTAATTTTCTGCTACCACAGAATGCTCATATGAATATTTTGATAACCAATGATGCCTTTCTGTCTTTGACCCCCTTTGGGTATATGTCCAGAAGCACTGTCTCTGCACCAATCCCTGTCTCTCCCTATCTCCCTCTCTCAATATATGTTTATGTGTATGTATATATATATGTACAATATATATGTATATATGAATGTGTATGTATATATATATATATATATATATATATATAGAGAGAGAGAGAGAGAGAGAGAGAGAGAGAGAGAGAGTGTGTGTGTAGAGAGAGAGGGCACAGGGTGAGGTGAAGATGAAGGGAAGATATCTAAAAGAAATAAAATCAAATTAAGGGATGAGAGAGCAACATACTGAGAGAGGGAGATAAGGAGAGATAGAATGGGGTGGATTATCTTGCATAAAGGTGGCAAGAGGAAGCAGTTCTGTGGGAGGAGGGGAGAGGGCAGGTGAGGGGGGAGTGAGTGAATCTTGCTCTCATCAGATTTGGCCTGAGGAGGGAATACCATACATACTCAATTGGGTATCTTACCCCACAGGAAAGAAGAGGGAAGAAGATAAAAAAGGGGGGATGATGGAGGGGAGGGCAGATGGGGGTGGAGGTAATCAAAAACAAACACTTTCAAAAGAGGACAGGGTCAAGGAAGAAAATTGAAAAAAGGGCTAGAGGATAGGAAGGTGGGAAATATAGTTAGTCTTTCACAACATGAGTATTGTGGAAGGATTATACATAATGATACACATGTGGCCTATGTTGAATTGCTTGACTTCTTAGGGAGGATGGGTGGGAAGGGAAGAGGGGAGAGAATTTGGAACTCAAAGTTTTAAAAACAGATGTTCAAAAACAAAAAAAAAAGTTTTTGCATGCAACTAGAAAATAAGATACTCAGGCAATGGGGAATAGAAATTTATCTTGCCCTACAAGAAAGGAAGGGAAAAGGGGATGGGAGGGGAGTGGGGTGACAGAAGGGAGGGCTGACTGGGGAACAGGGCAACCAGAATATACACCATCTTGGAGTGGGGGGGAGGGTAGAAATGGGGAGAAAATTTGTAATTCAAACTCTTGTGAAAATCAATGCTGAAAACTAAATATATTAAATAAAAAATGCGAAAAAAATAAAGGAACAACCATTAAAAAAATGGCTCTGAACAAATTCTAGAGCTGCAGAACCCATGAAATAGCAGAGGGAAACAGAGCTCCAGCCCTGGATGGTTGCTGGGAAGGGTAGATCACACAGTGCTGGGAGCGGAGCACAGGCCAGCAGGGGCCATGCCAGGACAGACCAGACCAGGAGTCGACTGAGTAGGCCATAGGGCCATGAATCATTGAGCTGTGTCAGTTACCAGACTTCTCAAACCACAGATGCCAAAGACTGTGGAGCAGGTTAGTGGGTAAAGTGCTAGATCTGGTTAGAGAGTGTTCCCAGCCCTGGGGGTGGCGGAGGTAGTGTGGGGGTGGAACTCCAGTGTCAGCTGCTTCCAGAGTCCCTGGCTCACACAGTGGGAGTAATCAAGCTGCGGACCAGGGCGGGAGTGCAGGGCTTGCTTTGCCCTGCTTGGATCTGGGTTGCAATCCTGGTTGGCGGTTTTTGGGGGAGGAGGAGCGCTGGTGTGGCAGAGCTTGTGGTGACAGTGGAGTAGAAGTAGTTCTGAAAACAGCAGCACAGCCCCTAAAGCTTGGGACAAAGCACTCTCTACTCTACAAGCAGTGATATCCTGACAAAAAGCTCAAAGGTCAAGTAGTTGGCTGGGAACATGGCCAAGCAGCGAAAAAGGACGCAGATTCAGACCAGACTCTAGAATCTTTTTCTGGGGACAAAGAAGATCAAGATGTACAGCCAGAAGAAGTCAAAGTCAGAGAGCCTACGTCAAAAGCCTCCAAGAAAATATGAATTGGCCTCAGGCCATGGAAGAGCTCAAAAAGGATTTGGAAAAGCAAGTAAGAGAAGTAGAGGAAAAATTGGGAAGAGAAATCTGAGTGACGCAAGAAAACCATGAAAAACAAGTCAATGACTTGCTAAAGGAGACCCAAAAAATACCAAAGAAAATAACACCTTTAAAAATAGACTAACCCAAATGGCAAAAGAGTTCCAAAAATGCCAATGAAGAGAAGAATGCCTTAAAAGGCAGAATTAGCCAAATGGAAAAGGAGGTCCAAAAGACCACTGAAGAAAATACCACCTTAAAAATCAGATTGCAGCAAGTGGAAGCTAGTGACTTTATGAGAAACCAAGAAATTATAAAACAGAACCAAAGGAATGAAAAAATGCAAGACAATGTGAACCATCTCATTGGAAAAATCACTGACCTGGAGAATAGATTCAGGAGAGATAATTTAAAAATTATTGGACTACCTGAAAGCCATGATCAAAAAAAGAGCCTAGATATCATCTTTCAAGAAATTATCAAGGAGAACTTCCCTGATATTATAGAGCCAGAGGGTAAAATAGAAATTGAAAGAATCCACAGATCACCTCTTGAAAAAAATCCCCAAAAGAAAACTCCTAGGAATATTGTCACCAAATTCCAGAGCTCCCAGGTCAAGGAGAAAATACTGCAACCAGCCATAAAGAAACAATTTGAGTATTGTGGAAAAACAATCAGGATAACACAAGATCTAGCAGCTTCTACATTGAAGAATCAAAAGGCTTGGAATATGATATTCCGGAGGTCAATGGAGCTAGGATTAAAACCAAGAATGACCTACCCAGCAAAACTGAGTATAATGCTCCAAGGCAAAATATGGATTTTCAATAAAATAGAGGACTTTCAACGTTTCTCAATGAAAAGACCAGAGCTGAATATAAAATTTGACTTTCAAACCCAAGAATTAAGCAAAGCATGAAAAGGTAAACAAGAAAGAGAATTCATAAAGGACTTACTAAAGATGAACTGTTTTGTTCACATTCCTACATGAAAAGATGATGTGTGCAATTCATGAGACCGGTAGTTGAAGGGAATATACTATATATATATACGCACACACATATACATATACATGTGTATATATATGTACATATACACATACATATATGTATATATGTACATATACACACATATATACGTGTATATATGTACATATACACATACATATATACGTATATATGTATATATGTGTGTATATATATGTATATATATAGACAGAGGGCACAGGGTGAGATGAACATAAAGGGGTGATATCTAAAAAAATAAAATTAAGGGATGAGAGAGGAATATATTGAGAGAGAGAGAAAGGGAGAGATAGAATGGGATAACTTATCTCACATAAAAATGGCAAGAAAAAGTAGTTTTGTTTGAAGGGAAGAGGGGTCAGGTGAGGGGGAATGAGTGAATCTTGCTGTCATTATATTTGACTTGAGGAAGGAATAACATATACACTCAATTGGGTATCTCACCCCACAGGAAAGTAGAGGGAAGGGGATTAAAAGTGGTGGGGGGGATGATAGAAGGGAGGGCAGATAGGGGGAGGAGTTAGTCAAAAGCAAACACTTTTGAAAAGGGACAGGGTCAAGGGAGAAAATTGAATAAAGGGGGAGAGGATAGGAAGGAGGGAAATATAGTTAGTCTTTCACAACATGAGTATTGTGGAAGTGTTTTACATAATGATGCATGTGTGGCCTATGTTGAATTGCTTCCCTTCTTAGGGAGGGTGGGTGGGAAGGGAAGAGGGGAGAGAATTTGGAACTCAAATTTTAAAAGCAGCTACTCAAAAAAAAGTTGGTTTTGCATACAACTGGGACATAAGATATACAGGCAATGGGGCATAGAAATCTATCCTGCCTGCCTACAAGAAAGTAAGGGGATGGGGGGGAGTGGGTTGACAAAAGGGAGGGCTCATTGGGGAATGGGGAAATCAAAATATATGCCATCTTGTAGTGGGGGGGAGGGTAGAAATGGGGAGAAAATTTGTGACTCAAAATCTTGTGGAAATCAATGTTGAAAACTAAAATATTAAATAATAAATAATGAAATAATTTTTAAACCAAAAAAAAAACTCTAATGAATATGGTTTTTGAACCTTCAAGTGCTATATAAATGTCAGTTTTCATTATTATCCTACAAGATAATAGGTCAGACTTGGAGGATAAAAACAAGATCAAATGTACTGCCTTGCACTAATGTCTCTAATTCCGGCTGTTTATCAACCTTCCCCTGTGCATTTAGGTGTGGCCATCTGAGTCCAGTGACATTATTTCTTTCTCTCTCTCTCTCTCTCTCTCTCATATCACCTGGCTTGTGAATATTGATATTTTTCTTCCATCATAAATGGCCTGGTAGATATTTGTGAGCAGTTTTTCCCTTGTCTGCCTTCATTTCAGTTTAGCATATTCACGATCAGATTTACAGGCCTTTGGCCAAATATATTTTTTTTTACCAGCTCTCATTCATTGGATGTACTCCATCTTTGGCCAAGAGCCCATCATTCTCATAACTGTTCCTGGTGCACTAATCCCAATCCCATTCACAAACACTCTTGTTAGCCAGCTATTTGTTCCCTCCCTAAGTCCACCTTTCTGCTCTAAACTTCCCTCCTTCACTTGATAGCAATGTTGAAAACCCAACTGTAACCCATAAGATTGTGTTTCTTATCTAGAACTTCATAATTCCCCTCCTGGAGACCAAGGTGCATTTTATATACCCTTACCTGTTACTTGGCCCAGGGAGGAACTCAAACTTAGCCCAATTTTGTATGTTACCTTAAAATTCCCTTTGCTATCTCAGCTCTGTTATTCTTGTTGCTAGCTCTTGGGGCTGACTGTGAGGCCAAACTGGTAACAGCACAAATGAGGATCACTCACTGAGAGTTCCTGAATGATGTTTTTCTCAATAGCAAGTTTTTCAGTCATCGATGTAGAGCGGACAGTTGAAATCGTGAGAAAGAATTGTCAAGGGAGAGAGCAAGAGAAGAGGACAAAGGATAGAGAAGAGATCCATGAAACAAACCTTGCCACAGACCCAGGTACTGTGAACTTCATATGCGTTTCCCTGGTGCCACTGGTTCAGACCTGGCTTAGGGACATTCTTGTCTTACCATCCTCGTCTCGTTGAGGTTTTCTGCCTGAATGTCCCAGAAATGTCTCAAACTCAACCTGTCCACAATGGAATTTATTATTCCTGCCAGATCCCCTGCTGAAGGCATTGCCATCCTTTTCATCACCCAGAGTCACTATTAAATTTTAAAGGGTTTTTTAATGCTTTACTGATATTTCTTAAAAAAATATTGTTGTACCCTCCCAACAACCCCTCCACTCTCACCCAAATAGAATTCTCTTGTGATAAAATGCAGTTAAGATGAAACAAATAAAAAGCATCTGTCTTGCCTGACCACGAATGATGTATTGTGCACCTATAATTATCTCACCTTTCCACATGTTTTTCCTGTCAATCCTCAGAACTGGTCACTGCTCTGATGAGAGTTCTGAGTGATAGAAGGAGTTGTTTTGAACTTGGGACCTCAAGGAGAAGACAGAGACCCTAGGATACTCCAAAAACACTAATGGGGAGGATACTTACTTCTGCCCTCCACCCTCTACTTTAGGGCTTATTCTAGCCTGGTGGCCCACTTCGTAGATGTAAGAGACCTCAATATGTGAAGTGTGGAACAAAACAACCTGAGTCAATGTTTACCTGTTATTGCTTGTGCATGTGTGTGCGTGTGTGTACAGGGTGTCCCAAAAGTCTTAGTACAGTTTTAAGCTATTAAAGCTTAAATGATTTATGGAGTAATACTTTGCAGAGCCCAGGCAGAGCCTCAGTAGCCAACCCATATAGCTGTGAGCATAGCCCCAGTACGTTTGTAAAGTGGTCTGTGGGGTAAGCCAGACTCTTCTCTCCCATTCCCATTTTTTCTCCTTAGTTTTATCAGCTCACTACAATGCTCAAAAATCCCAATGCATAAAATTCAAAGGAGAGCCAACAGATGATATCTTAATTTTCCCCAGCAGTCATTGCCCTAGAGCTGCTGGGAAGCAAGGAATACTGGTGGAACCTAACTGATGTACATCAGAGATGAATTATCTTTACTCTCCAGAAGGGGACAGCTGGGGATCTTTTTGTTTGTTTGCTGCCAAACTTTGCCACCTCCTCTCATTAAGATTTATACTATCCCCAGTATCTAGCCCTCTATGAGCTATAAAGAATATTTTTCAATAAATATCATTTGGATACATAAGTGCTATATATTGACTCCCTTTCCCCTTTATTAAGTATGGATGTTTGTTTGCCACCAAATCATCACTAATTTAGGACTTAGAGAGGCATTTGCCATTAAATGTAGGAAATAAAATGAGTAGAAGGATATTACCAATTTAAGGAAAAGCTTATGTACCTAGAAAACAGCACTAATTTATTCCTTCCTTTGACTTGCCCCACTTTAAGGCTGACTCGGGGAGGTCCTTTCCCAGCTGTCCACTGGTCATTAGGCTGCCTTGTCTCCTTGGTGGCAAGACATGCTGTGAAGTTGCCTCTGAAGGGCCACTTCGCGTCTCCACTGAGGTGACTGGATTGCTGGATCAGGGTTAAGCTTCCCTTCCCACCTCTCTGCTGCTTGGAGCTTACGTCTGAACAGCCTTGACCCAAGGAGTACCCTGAGACAGGCAAAAGTATTCATTAAAGATAGTGGCCCATAGTTTTCCTTCTCTACTTTTTCTCTCCCTGGCATTGGTATCAGGACCCTATTTGTCTCAGAAGGAATTTAGTAAGATACCTTTTATTTCTACTTGTGCAAATAATCTATCTACAATAGGGGTTAATTGTTTCTTGGCTGTTGTATAGAATTTTCCTGTAAGTTCATCTGGTCCCTGAAGTTCCCCTCTGTTAAGAGTAAATTAACTTAAAACTGAATTCTAAATTTATAAATTAAGTTATCTCATTCAGTTTCTAATATTTGGGAAGCTTAGATTTGCTGCTTCTGATTTGGTAATTTTTAAAAATTATTCATCTAATTTATTTTCAGTTTTGCAGGCATATAATTGATAATAGTTTCTGACAATTTTTATATTCCCTCATTTTCATTTTTTAATTGTGGTCATTTGATTTTACTCCTTTTCCTTTTTGGATATAATTAACTAATTTGTTTATTTTGTTAGGGTTTTTTAAAGATGAATTTTATTTTTTTGTTTTCGATTTTGCTTTTCTTTGCTTTTCAGAATTTCCATTGTGTTTTCTTGGAAGTCAATCTATTTCCTAGATATCTTTTCTAGTTGTACACTCAACTTATTTATCTCTTCTTCCTCTTTTTTGTCACTGAAAATTTTAAGAGATGCAAATTTTCCTATAGGGATCACTTTGACTACAGACCTCATGCTTTGGTAGATTCCCTCAGTTTTATAATTATTTTGATATAGTTATCTCATGGGTTGAAATGAAACCATGAGTGAATGAAAGTACTTATATAGAAAGATAATTCAAGATTCCTTGAAAGATATTGCAACAGAGGTAATTCAAGTCTCTTAACTTTTTTGAATTACATTGTCAAAGGCAAATAGGCTTTTCAAAGAATGAATTTTAACTGACTTCAAAATGCCACTTGGGACTCCTATTAGAGAAGAGACTCAAACTCAGAGAAAGAGTAGAATAAAAGGCAGTATCATCATGGCATCAGTCTGGGGTAGTGACTAAGTGCAGAACGAAGATCAGGAAAAGGAAGGGTACTGGAGTGGTCTTGGAGCATGTGGCCTGACTCAGTGTACTATTGACTTCCTTATGAAATTTGTGATGACTACATAGCATTGGCAGCAAGAAGGGTGATTAGTGATACTTGCCAAAGGCTTTGTTCATTTTTTAGTGAATTGAAGTTTCTCATTGTATCTAGGTGACATGGGAGCCACAGCCGAGCAGAATATATGTTTCCTGAGGTCAGGACCTGGATAAGTTTTGTCTCTATCCATGGTACCTACCCCAGTATGCTTGCAGAAAAGGAAACTTAGTAATGCTTTTCCTTTATGAGAGAAGGGACTTGAGTAGAGACACTGGTGATTCTTCCAGTTTCTTTAGCCTGGAGCCAAGGTGCCAGGTCTGAGGAACTCCTTGTCTTGCTCTGGCGATTACTTTTCAGGCTGTGCTTGAATCCTATTGTTAGAACTGAGGTTGGGATATTTGAGACAATCAAGAGGAAGCATGGTGCCTCTTACCTTTCCTAGCTGTATGACCCTGGACAAGTCACTTAACAGTTCTAAGCCTTGTTTTCTCATCAGTAAAATGGGAATAAGAACACTTGCAGTACTTAGCTCTGAGGCCAAGAGAATTAAGACTATTGCTGAAGTTTGTGGTGGTAAGACAAAGGGGGCAATGTGTGAATGTGTGTGAATGGGCATGGGGAGCACGAGCATGTTAAATAGCTATATATGAAATCTGAAAGGGTTTTGTCTTAAAGATTGGGGATAGACCTGCATGGTATAATGAATACAGTGCTTGCCTTGGAGTTAAGGAGACCTGACTGACATACTTGCTGGGTTGTTGTTGTTCAGTCACTTTTCAGTCATGTCCAACTCTTCATGACCTCATTGGGGATTTTCTTGGCAGCGATACTGGAGTGGTTTGCCATCTCCTTCTACAGCTCATTTTACAGTTGAGGAAACTGAGGCAAACAGGGTGAGAAGTGACTTGCCCAGGGTCACACAGCTAATAACTGTCTGAGGCTAGATTCGAAAGAAGATTGAGTCTTTCAGACTCCAGGCCTGGCACTCTATCCACTGCAGCGTCACCTAGTGTCCACTAGCCCGGTAACCTTGGGCAATTATTAACCTCTCAGTGCAAAGGTAATTGTGACTGTCATGTATAGACAAGTTGCTAGTCTGCTTTGGTGGAGGACATTTCTACATCATAGAGTTCACCAGGCCAACGAAATCCTGGGTCCCCCAAAACAAAAAGAACTTACCTCACAGGGAGGTTGTGGGGCATCACTGAGATATTTTTAAAGTCCACTAAAATAATGTTCAATCTTTGCTTCACACAGATACTGCTCATCATATTAAGAAACAGTCATTCTATTCATTCCTATGCTTTTTAGTGTTTTAAGATAAATGAGTAGAATCTCTCGTCAAACACTTTTGGAGGACCATCTATTGATATAATCACACAGCTGTAATTGTTTTTGTTATTAACATGAAATGTTACATTCGTAAGTTTTCCTAGCATTGAATTCTCTCAGCATTCTTGCCTGTCTCTTCTGTGGACCTGAACAAAACATCCCAACTTAGTGAAAATTTGAGGAGAATCATTTGCTTATGAAAAACAAAGACTTCTTAAAGCCTTTTTGTAAAGGCAAAAATAGGATTCCTCTTGTTATCTGGAAAACCTTTTCATTTCCTCATATATAGGGTTGTTGTAGGAAGGCCTCAGGTCCTATTCAGCCTAGCCCCCTGTTCTTTACTGGTAAATTAACTGAGGCCCACAGAGGGAAAGGCTAGCTGGCCCAAAGCCCACAGGTCTTCTGACACTTGGGCCAAGGCTTTTCCTACCACATACACGTACCACGCTTGGCCAGTACTCGGGCTGAACAACTGTCTGGTCTCTGTGGAGGCGAAGGGATTTACTATTTGAACTACAACCATTTGGACAGCAGTTGGAAGTAAACAGCCGCAGGAGCTGCTGTCCCCAGGACCAGCACTTGCTCAGTGCTCAGTTTCTTGCCTGCTGCTATGACTCAGGCTGTTTTCTTGGCTGCCTGCCTAGGTTGCTGCTGTCTGCCTGGGGAAACAGGCCCTCTGCTAGATCCTGAGTCCCAGAGCACCCTTTGGCTGTTCACTTTCAGGCCTTCTCCCACCATTTCCCCTGCCCTCTCCCAAACAAACCGATGAACAAACCTCTTCCAATATAGCATATGTTTATTTTCGAAAAGAAAGCAAATTAAAATGTATTTGGAGAATCTTAGAGGACCCCTTGAGATAATCAGAAACCCCCTGGAATGCTGCAAAAACTGGAATTAAAAACAACTGTCATGGAAAAGAATGCTCTGACCTCTGGTTTATACTGGAAATTTTTTTTTTCTGGAGAGGTCTAGGCCCATATAACTCTATTTAGCAATTCCCACATTGACACACATACCCACCACATACATATATATACTTCCTACACTCCCCCAAATACTGTCCTAAAAGGGAGTGTGGGAAGGTGGAAGAGAGGAATACTGGCCAACAGAGTTCTGACAATATGCACACAGGCAGCTGCCAGCTGGGCTGTTTTCCCTTTAGGTAGTCTGTATAGCCTTTGAAATCAGTAGACCTCTGGTTAATCTGCATTGTAAAGGGAACTGGGACCATGTAAATGTAAAAGGATTATACCAGAAATTAGGATGGGCAGCATGTTGTGATGCATAATCCTCTAGAAACTAGTCCAGATTTGTATTATGGACAGGGTTTAGAAATTCGACTTGATCTCACAGAAACAAAATACCTACCATCTGTGTCCTATTTTGGGTTTTTTTGTTTTTAATTTTTATACCATAGTTATTTCCTATTAACACTCCCAACCCCCCAGAACCTTTCCCTGTAACAAAATTCAACATTTAAGTGAGATCTAAAGGCACAGTGACTACATCTGGTGGTTTATACTACATTTCCCATCCTTAGTCTTCAAGCTCCTCCTAAGAGGAGGAAGGGGTGTTTCTTTATCAGTTCCCCAGGATACAAGATTGTTCATCACCATTTGACTTCTTTTTAGTGTTGCCATTTAATTTATTGTACTCATTCTCTATACTGTAGATCAAGAGCCCATCTTTTGGGCCTGTAGTTCTCTGTCCACTCGCTAATCCAACCTCTGCTTACTCTCGCCATCTATACTAGAGTTTCCTATTTTCTCATTGTCATTGGTGCAGGGGAGATTTAATATATACTCTTTCTTGATGGACCATTCTTGGTTCCCCCTGAAGCCACTGTGTGAGTGTCAGGAATGATGCCCACTGAGTGAGCCACTTTTATGATGATAATGTATCTAACGTTTGTACTCTTCTAGGTACCACAAGGTGAGACATCGAGTAGACAGGGGAATCCAGAGAGGAAATAAACAGGATCACTAGAGAAATGGGCATGCTGAGAATGGAAGCAAGAGCTCTGAAGGTCACAGGTGCCAGTGATTCAGGCAACTCAATCCAGCGAGCAAAGAAAGTAGATGGAAGACTGGACTAGCCCACACAGGACTTCTTCTTCTTCCTCAGCTCCCGTAGTTCTTGACTTTTCCCAAAAAAAGAAAGCAGGAGACCAGGCATTGGCAGCTCTGTGTTTCACAGCCAGGATACAGGTAAGTTGTGGTTAGAGAGATGAGATTTCAAACAAGATGATAGAAGACTCAGCAAGTAAGTCCTTTTCCCAGAGATGGGCATGTTCCTAAGTAATGCCATTCACATCTGAATTAATGTTTGGGTAGGAGATAGGGGAATTGTGGTACAGGCTTAGGAGTGTTCAGGGATCCAGAATAGAGGTGAGACAGTAATATAAATTGAGAGGAAGAGGGCCTACTGACCAAGAAATTTTCCTAGGAAATGGAAATACAAATATTCTAGTCAAGTCAGTAAACATCTATCAAACTCCTACTATGTGCCAGGAATTGTGCTACTGGGGATACAAATACAAGTTAAAAAAAGACAGCCCCTACCCACAAGGAGCTTACAATCTAATAGAGAAAAACTATACACAAAAAAGCTAAATATCAGAGGGGAGAGGGAAGAGAGTGGAGGGATCTGGCAATTAGGCAGGATGGAGAAGTCCAAAAGCAGTGTTGCTTGAAGGAAATACGGAAAAGACAATGCTGAGCCCTTTTCTTAAATAGAGGCCCTGGAGCCCATGCTCGTGTGCTCCAACCAAAAGGTCTAATCAAACTACTGGGAAGATATGAGTACCAGGCACATTCAGTCTTATAGGATAATGAGATTTCCCAATGATGAGTTTCCTGGGACAGGGCCATAGAATCATAGAAAGGATAGAAAAGCTCATAAACATCATCTGGCCCAGTAGTATCAAACTCAGAAAGAAAGAAATGGGGATCACTAAGCTGTAGGTAAAGTTTCCTTTGGGAATATAGTGAGTTAGAAAACCACATATTAACATTAACTGTGGTCTATTGTAATTTTGTTTTGTTAAATATTTCCCAATTATATTTTAATTTGGTTTGGGCCTCACTTGGGAGTGTTGCAGGTCATGTGTTTGACACATCTCATTTAGCCCAACATTGTATAAATAAAAAATACCTGCCAAAAATTGGAGAGGCCCTCTGTGCAAGTTAGCCTACATAGCAAAATACAAATAAATTGGATATAGGGAAAGGCAAGGATTAGAAAAAACTGGGTTATTATAATAACAATTCTTGCTACAAGGTTATACAAATCACTTTTCTCACAATAATCCTGTTGAGTAGGCAGTGTTTGTATAATGCATCAAGGTTTTCAAATCATTTTACACAGATTATTTCATTTGATTCTCACAAGCCTGAGAAATCGCTACCACATACGCCATTATTCCCAATTTACAGATGAGGAAATTGAAGTTCAAGCACCATTTAGGGGCACATTTTCAGGCAAGAAAGCCACTGTCCTATG
Source organism: Trichosurus vulpecula (assembly GCF_011100635.1). NCBI lineage: Eukaryota > Metazoa > Chordata > Mammalia > Diprotodontia > Phalangeridae > Trichosurus > Trichosurus vulpecula. The sequence goes on from NC_050582.1 coordinate 31,016,061, forward strand.
TAATGTAGAAGGGTCATAGAATCATAGAAAGTGACCATGTTTTTCCCAACTGCATGTAAAAATTATTTTTAGCATTTTTTCAAAATTTTGAGTTAAAAATTCTCTCCCTCCTTCCCTTCACCTGTCCCTGAGGTGGTAAGCAATTTGATATAGGTTATACATGTGCAGTCATGCAAAACACATTTCCATATTAGTCATGTTGTGAAAGAAAACAGACAAAAAAACCACACAAAATAAAAATAAGTGAAAAATAATGTACTTCAATCCGCATTCAGACTCTATCAGCTCTTTCTCTGGGGATAGCTAGCATTTTTATCATGAGTCCTTTGAAATTGCCTCGAATCATTGTATTGCTGAGAAGAGCTGAGTCATTCTCAGTTGATTGTCATGCAATATTGCTGTTATTGTGTGCAATGTTCTGGTTCTGCTCACTTCACTTTGTATCAGTCCATATAAGTCTGAAAGTGACTTGATATACCTCGGCAGGGAAGGGCACAGCCAAAAGGACCCATATGCCCTCTGGGAGGGAATGCTGGAACTTGAACACTGTCTGTCTGGGTTTCACTGATGGGCAACAGCAAACTGTCTCATGTGGCTTTATCAAGTCCCCTAGTGCTGTATTTTGTAGAGAAAAACTGAGGTTCAGAGAGGAGACAGTAGTTTGGTCCTTTTCGTCAGATTTCATGGTTGATGGCTCTCTTGGTTCCTTTCTGGAGTCTTTTTTCCCAGCCAGCAGTTTCTTATCTGTGACTCCTTGAAGGCAGGCAGCTGGGTCAGATATTTCCACATTGCAGTCTGGACTCAATGACTTGGGCAGAGGGAGCCTGAGAGAGGGGAACAGGGACCCTGTCGCTTGAAGGGGCATAGGTCGCAGTATCACAAACCGTTTGTCATCTGCATCCTATTGAAGTGCAACAAAACCACTTTTAGTGCCCCATTCCGGAGAATTCAAACTCCATTAGGAAAGCCTGCTTCCTAGTGCTCATCTACAGTGACGTTTGTGAAAATGTAGGGCCATTCTTTTTCAAATCCTATGGAGCAGAGAGCTAAAAGAGTTCTTCCCAAAGTCATAACCACCACGGAGATACTGGACATTAATGACATCGCCCTTCTTGTGTCAATGATAGCGTTCAAAATCCTCCACTGTTGCTCTTAGTGTCCCTCGAGAATAAAGGTGGGATGTTTTGGGGATGTGTAGGTGGGGGGGAGACAAGGGCAGGGAGGGAGACAGACAGACAGACTGTATCCAAGTGCTTTGTCTTCAGGATTGGTGCATACAGGGGGAAATATGAAATTTGTTCATCTCGGTGAAGTAGATGGACGTCTCCAATTTTTAGAAGAATGGAAAGAAAGGTTACAAGTAGCTTGTATAACTGGAAGTCAGCCTAGAATTCATGCACTTTGCCTCTTCCTGAAGGCCTCTCTGCTAAAATGTTTTGTCTTTCTTACTGTGCTATGTGACGTCTGTCATTGTTTTCTAAACACCTGCCTCTCCACTGTGCCACCAACATCCGTATCTGAATGCATATGCTACCCTGGGCACTAATCTCCCCCTCTTCATGTTGCCTTGGGATGTGGTATGTCCTAAGTGCGGGGTGGCAGAGGATCAGGACTCTCTGCTAAGGATCTAAGGTGAGAGAAGCTGGAAATTGCCTCCATCCCCTCCCATGTATGGGCAAGGAGGAGTGGGTACCAGAAGGTAATAAAACACCATGGACCATGCACAATAACTCTACTAATGCCACAGAGGAGACCCTACCATGTAGAAAAGGAGTAGAGTAGGAGCTTATGGTGAGTCTTCCCTTTCTTCCCCTTCCCCATTTTGGCCTGCGCTTTGATGGTAGATGGGTATTGGTGCCCCTGGGGGAGGAGGAATGGTCTGGCTCTGACCCTTGTGTTTCAGAGAAAAGTCTGATGTCTGTTTAAGTGTGGAAATAACACAGCCTTGCAAAGAGATTGAGGGATGGTTTCTCTGTAAGGACAGCAAGTTACAGGTCTAATACAAATTAAGCTTTAATAGAAATTTTATTTAATTTTTTTTAAATAATCCAATACATTGGCACAATAATTAATCCCTCTAGGAGAGAAACCAATGCACTAGCTTAGCCAATATTATTTATACAGAGACGCTGTGTGGAAAAATCACAAAACTACATTGAAAATGTTTTTACACAGAGTATTACTGTATTCAGAACCAAATGGAAACAAAATTTGTAACTGGGCAACACATTGGAAACACAAAGCTGAGAAGAAAGACCCAAACCAAGCAGAACACGAACAATTCTATCCATAGGAAACAAAAGAAATCCAACCGGCATAACTATACAACACTGTAGTCATTGCTTGGCATTATAACAGTTACCCTGGCCTGTACAAAATGGTGCAACTTACTGAAAATTTTACAAGAATCACATGCTTGGTAAGAACAAAGACACCTTGTGGATTGCTGTAAGGAGAGCTGCACAAAACAGAAGGCAAATTGGCTTCAGTTGAAATGAGATTTCAAGCTCAAAGGGAACTTATGAAATGATCCTCTAATTTGAATGGTTACCCGGGGTGACATCATTGTGGAAATGGATATACTTTGGTCTGAGGACCTTTGAGACTTCATGAGGCTTTGTTTGGAGTAACCAGGCCAGGCGACACACAACACTCAGGGTATAGATTAGAGATGGTATAGTGGACGCTGGTCAGTCCCAGTTCCAACACCACGACATCAAAAAGAGACACCTTCCACAGCCTGGGTTCCCTTGGCATGCTCTGATTATGTCCCCTGCATTCTGGAAACTTTGTATGGAGTAATAAAGTAAACTCCAACAAAGGCCAGTGCCATCCCCAGGGGACAGAAAGAATCACACTAGCAGGCAAAGGGCGCCCACTTTTGGCCCTTCTGTGGTGATATGTCCGTAGCCTTCTAAGAAATGGGTTTGGGGAAAGAGAAAGTTCTATTAAAGCAACACAGCCAGCCCAACAATAGCGTAGAAATAGCAAGCTGAACACAAGTTGTTGGAAATACCATGGGAGCGATTCCCCAGTATCACGTTTGTTTGTGAGTGTCCTCACCTCATAGGGATGGTGAAAGAGATGTTTCCATTTGCATCCCTGGAGCTGAATGCATCCTTTCAGTGACACTCAAATCATCTGAAAAATGCCTGCTTCCCAAATGCGCTAAGAAGCGAGAACAAGAGAATAGTGACAGCGCCCTGTCATCATCATAGCACAATGAAATTGGCCTTCTGCTCCTCACGCACAGGCTAGTGCTGACATTAGCAAATCCTCTGAGCGCGAGAGAGAAGCTGCTGTGTGCCTTGGAGTTCCAAACTAAACATCCAGACTGAGGGAGCCAGGCAGGAGAGAGCCCCCAAATCTCCGGGGCTTAGCGGATTCTGAATCCAATGTCTCAGTTAGGAGAAAAGAGCTTCTAGTAGAGTTTGTAAAACAGCATTAGCACATAAAGTATGTTATGAAAACATACAGTCCAAAGCAATTTCTAACTATCCTTCCCTCCGATTGCAAATACCTCGGCACGGAAGGGCACAGCCAAAAGGACCCATATGCCCTCTGGGAGGGAACGCTGGAACTTGAGCACTGTCTGTCTGGGTTTCACTGATGGGCAGCAGCAAACTGTCTCATGTGGCTTTATCAAGTCCCCTAGATGACATCCTTTTCCAAAGGAATGAGGGGCTGGGGAACTTTTTAATAACTAAAATACTCTTCTACCCAACAAGCAAAACCAATGACAACAACAACAAACAACAACAACAAACAACAACAAAACAGCAGATTTTACCATTCAGATGTAGGTTGGTTACAAGAAACATCTAAAGAAACCGGCTACTGCTGGATGTCCAACTCAAGCTCATCAACAAACCCTGCCTTCTTGGCCAGCAGCCACGTCACTCACTCCAAGTTAAAGTCACAACGGTAAGACACTGTGTCATGGAGCTCGAGAATGGGACAAATGAATGCAGTGAAGTTGCATTTATGCTGTGATATCATGATGCAATTTTTAGGGAGCTGTGACTGGCATGTTTGAAATCAGGACACATGTACTTCTCATTTTCCTGTTACCCTTAGAAGCATGAACAAAATACAACTCCTAAACTCACATTTACTTAGGCATTTGTCCGAGAAGAGAAAGAAAGCAATGGTTCTTCCGAGATCTATCATCAGACACTGGGGAAATGTCACTAAACAGCCCATGTTTGCCAAGTGAAGGGCTTTATGTACCCTTTGATCCCAGGGACCATTTCTCTTCATGGTATCTCTGCCAAATTCACTTGTGCCGTATTCAAATTATCTTAGGAGGATGCTAAATCAGTCTTTGAAAGCACTAATCTAATGAACACTGTCAAGAATAAAAGCAGCAAATGCAGAATCCAAAAAAATGTAAAGGATTTGAGCTGAAAGATTTCGCTTTAGGAAATATCCAGTGGGACAGAATTTTCTGGGAAGGAAAGGGGCTTAAGAAAAGAATCCAGGGTTTGGATCTTTAGAAAGAATTGCACTTGTAAGATTTATAGGTGAAGAGCAAGATTAAAGACTCTTGTTTTGATACTGTCTTGCTTTGAAACACAAAAGATGGACTTGATGACCTTGTACACTTGTAAGCTTGCTGTGTCTATGCAAGCCAATCCATCTACTGTTGAGGGACTGATTTCATCTGCAAGCTATTATGCCAACGACCTAAATCCAGGCACTGAAATACTCCATTAAGAAAAAGAGCTGGAGGAGAATCTTTAGGAAATGGAGGAGCCTAAAGTTTTGGTTTCACACTATCCCCAGAATGAATTGCTGATGGTGAGCTCCCCAAGGGCAGAGGACGTAGCTGTTCTATGTTTCTGCCTTGTATGTCGTGGGTACTCTGCATGTGTTGGCAAACTGAGTGAAGGTGAGAGGTCAGAATGAGAGAGAGATCATTCTTCACCAATGTTTAATATTATAGCCAAAAGTCTCAGTCCTTTCGATGTTAGATAGAACAAATTATTCCTTATCAGAGTTTCTGAATATGACTAGTTTAATTGATATAGGAAAGATTAGAGTTTGAATTCAGATGTAGGCTAGCTGGTCGATATTTCTCAATTTTTGGAATTTGAATACAGAAATTGAATTTCTAAATCAGTAAAGTAAAAGCATAATTAATCAACAAAGGGTTCTGGGGTGATAAGTACTAAATTTCCAGGTTAATAGGAAAAGCATAATAAATATTAGCTTATGCTATTACGTCTAGTTTGAAATGATACTCCAGACATTAAAATAGACCCAATGAAAACCAAAACAACAAATACTACCCACCCATGTCCCCCCTGACCCTGTTGTGATTCTGACTGAGATGACTTCTTGTCACCACAGGTTAAGTCTCTGTGACTCAGCCTACTTTTGTCTGCTAATGGAGGCTTTCTTCCATCTTGCCACACCCTCTTTCCTCCTAGAGCCCTGATGTCTGTGTTGTACCCACCTCACTAAATGAGAAGATCAAAAACGCTCCCATAGTTATGAAAATACAGAAAACATGAGTCATCTGTAAGATGAAACAACTTCTGTTGGTCTGTGGCTGTCTAAAACCAATCTTACAGCATGGACACGGATCCATATGCACATGTGGGAAAGTCATTGGCCTTGCTGATTTGAGTTTGGGAGCACTATCTGGAATAAAAAGTCATCTACCAGGCAAGGAGAGAAGGAAGAATAATGCCAGCTTAGCTTGTTTCAGCATTTCCTAGGTGGTAACTTGATGGGGACTTGCTTCTCTGGTAGGCCCAATCCAGTTGACTGATTACATAATGAGGTGATTGGATTTGGCCTTTGGATGATGTGTTTACTTGGTAAGCAAGAACTGGGATTTCTCCTATCCATCAGCCCAGTGGTCTAATTTAACTAAGAACCAAATAGGTAGGGAGCATCTAAGATTCTTATTAAGGCACCAAGTCTGGGGACTTTGTTCCCCCCTTCCCCCCTACCCACTCCAGCTTAAACAAAAGTTGCTGAGGAAAAAATACAATGCCTGGTACATGAAAGGGCTCCTGGGTTGAAAACTTTCATTAGCCACTTTCTGTAAGGGCTCCCACTAGCTCACCTGTACTTCAGTGTCCTCCTTTCTTCCATCTTCTAGAGAGGGCTGGGGTTTTTAAAGGCCTCCTGATTGTACCACCCCTGTCCTCCACCTTCCAGCTCCCATCTTAAGGTCAAGGAAAAATTCAAAAGCCAACTTTTCCACCAGGGCTGGGGGTAAGGTAAGGAGTACTATTCAATAGCCAATGTGCATTGGCACATTGGCATCTTAAATGAATTTCATCAAATATTTGCTTTTCTACACTGCACAGATGATAAAATGGAAAAGCTCCAGTCTCTTACAAGAATGATTATGAAAATGCAGTTCAGTGTCCCCTGACTTTGCATGGGCCTCATATGAAGGTTTCAATTATCCCTGCTTGTCAGGATCCAAATGGGGCAAGTACTGCAGTCTGGCTCACAAAGGTTCCCCCCACCCCTGCCCATCCCTATAACTGCAATCTGGCTCAGAAAGATACCCCACCTCCCCCCTCCCCCCAATCTGGCTCAGAAGGGTTATACCCCCTTCCCCCCAACTGCAATCTGGCTCAGAAGGGTTCCCCCCACCCCATTCCCCTCGTATACACAAAATGCAATATTCGGTTACTTGTCTGATTACTGAGAAAAATGTGATGGTATTTTAAGAGGGCCTCCATGTTTATGAGGTGGAAAATGCAAAGGGAGGTGGACAGCTCTCTGTCCTTACCCTAAAATATCAGATGCTCTAACTAATATCTGACACTAGCTGATCTACTTACCAACGGTTGTTGGATGTCAAATATGCAGATGCTATTTCTATTGCTAATCCCAATGAAAATGATTTGATTCTAAGTATGCAAATAAGGCTGTGTTAAGGTAGTATCAGTTGAAGTGCAAGAAGAAAAAAAAAATCTATCATTTGGCCAGTTGTTTAGGCTGCCTTCTATCAAGCAACTGGTTTAACTTCATTGTAATTCAATATAAGGGATTGTTTTGTGTGTATGTATAGGGTTACACATGGTAGTGACCCAGTGTTTGAATCAAAGGGTCATCAAATGCCAGCTCCTTCACCAAGAAACACAGAGGTAGGAAGGGCCCTTTGTTGTTTCACAGATGCCAAAAAGGACCCGAAGAGGGCAAATGACTGATTTAAGGTCATGCAGTCCCTGTGTCTGTTAAGAAGTTGGTTATTTGGTAACTAGGTCCCTGGGAACTCCATTCATGATTTAAAAATTGCTTTCCAACACCACCTCCAGAAGGGGAATTTTAATAAAACATCAGAAATTTGTGGCAGGAAAGATGATCAAAAATCTTTTCAAAGCAGCTAAGATGGCATGAATGAATGGAATATGTATGGTTCAGTGGTAGAATGTCCCAAAGTGTAAACAAAATACAATTTTGCTAAAAGCTCTAATATAGCCACTTGCTTACTGACAGAGAATGTGCATCATTCTACTCTGATGGAAAAAGGGGACCTTAAGCTTGAATCTTTTCCCAGTAGCAACAACTAATCTACTTTTGCAATGGTGTCACCCAATCAGAAAAAAGACCACTGTTTTCTCAATCAAATTGTTAAGTGATTAGCAGTGTACAGGCTGGCTGGCATCATACTTAGTGGCAAAAGTCTGTCCTTAGTATCACAATAGTAAGTTACTTTCAAAATAATCCTACCTACCACACTGAGACAAGAAAATGACAGCATCACTAACAAATTTTGTAGCTAACGAAAATGCTATCCAAGCCTACAGCCTAACGGAAACTTTTCACACTGCCACTGATGGTATTTGGGATTATCACAGAGGGTATCAGACCCCAACTGGGTGGTACTCATAGAGAGGAGAGTTGGGGTCTCTCTGTATTAGAACTGATGGAGCTCAGAAGGTGCTTGGCTTTTCTAACTCTGCCTGTCAGAAGCAGATTCCATGATGTTGCTCTGGAGACCTTCCCTTGTTGTTAAAGAAGTGATAGGAAAAAAATAGCTCCGGAGACACGACTTCTCTCCACCATCACCAGAAGGGACCCCGGGCTCTATTCTCTCCTGAGCTTATGAGCTGTGGAAATGCACTTAACACATCAACATGGCCAACCCCAACTAGGACATGTTACAGATAACTCTAGCCACCACATTGCAAATGCTAAACCAGTACGAATCCTTCACAACGAAACCAAAAGCATCATCCCTTCTGGATAAGAAAGTGGTTCACCCTCCCCGTTTAGTTGATCACTAAGCTATTTTTGAAACAGGACTGGTCAGGTATGATTTGGCTGCGAAGCCTAAGCTTGTCTGTCAGACTTTAGGATTCTGCTGCTGCTGCTGTTGGCGGAGCCTGGGAATTTAGCCACTGGGGGTGGCAAAATTAGGCAGGAGATTTCTTTGGCCTCCTACCTATTGTATGTCAAGGAGAGCCGAAAATATCCTGAAATCCGAGATGAATCTTTCTTCTACAAGTGCCAAGGGAAAGCTAATACATAAGTTTCCTTGAAAAACTGCCCTCGGCACTCTGATGTGGTGTTTGTGGAGATTAAATTTGGAGAAGTCTCTATTCAGTAGTCCACAGTAGTCTTCGATTACAGTTGTCTGTATTGAATGTACAAGTCTAGACAATGGCCTTGCATTACACAGAGCTGATGGATGGAAAACCCGAATCCTCACAAGACCATTAGGCTGGTTTTCTTACAATGCAGACATCTGTGTGTCCCTACCTCCAGAAAAATACCATTCTGAATGTGCCTTCCTTAACTCTTCTCATCCCCAATATCCAAGATCAGATTTGAAATCACATTTTTTTAAAAATCTGGCTGTAATTTAGTGAACAGCAGATTAAAGACTATTCTGGGTTTTGCATTAGGAGGCAATCATGATTAGCTAACGTTTAGATGATACCTCATAGGTGTGTGGGTGAGATGGAGAGCGTAATTTTCCACTGCAGTATTTTGGACATAAATTCAATTTTAAGCATGGTAAAAGGTGTAGATGGTTAGTTGTAATTGATGGGGAAACATGGCCAAATACAGTGACATTTGGTGATGAGATCTTCAGGATTTTCTTAAATATACAGTATTAGCATACAATCAATGTTTTTTTCCTTCAAAATGAAAAGGGCCCACAAATCCTTACATCATTGGTAATTTTCTTTGGGATTACCTATGAATTGTTTCATGATGGTGTAGACTTGAATGGGAATCAACCCCAATTGATTGTATGGCTAATCTGCAGAAATACCCATTATAACAATGGGAACTTTGGGGAGCTAATTAGGGCCAAGTTTAGAATTCAGACCGCAGGTCATCAAACAGGATAGTATCACTTCTAGGTAGTTAAAACTTGGATTTTGTCATCTGTTTCATGAAAAAGTGCCAACCTGCCAACAATATGAGGGATGGCTCTAAAGTAGGCATTGTCAGGGTGAATTATGGGATCAAGGTTCCTCCAGATGGCTCCCATCTGTAGTAGCCATGTCATAGTGTAGCATTAGATTTTGCATTTCCCACTGAGGCATATAATATGTATATACCAAGCTCTACTGTCAAGGAGAGAGCCTTTCTTCAAGGGAAGTCTAGGGAAAGATTAAAACTTTGTCAAGTCCCGGAATGGAAAGGGAATATGCCAGTAGACTGCCCAAACCACTCAAAACAAATGCTGCCCCTCTCTCCCATGCTTTTTTTTGTTTTTTACTATTATAATTTGACAGCAGAGAATTAGGACAGGTGATGAAAACAAAAGACAACCAAACAAACCGTCTAATAGTATACTGGTTAGCATCTTTAGAGCGGCATTGGTGTGTTGCTTTGTCTTCCAACACTGTTGGTTCTTAGATATTATTGGGACATCTCCCCAGGGAGTTTCACAATGAAAATTGTCACTGAAGATCATAGTGTATGGAAAGCATAAAACCTCAGCCATGAATCCTGACCAGTAATGAAGCAGTGAAAGGCTTTTTTTTTCTTTTTCTTCTGGCTCATATGAGTATAGATTTGGGGGACAGCTATATGATTTATAAAATTTTAATCTCTGCAGGTTCTCTGTGTCTAAATTATCTTCTTATACATAGGTAAGACATTTATGCTTTATTTCTCAGTAATCCGTCATCTTCACAAAGTGCTTTCTTTCCATTTTTAGTTTTAGGCAGTGTGGACATGAAACAAGACTGCAGGGAATGTAGTATTCTGTAAATCATAGAAGGGGTACACGGGTTGAAAGATGTAGCTAAAATGACTCAAAATAGCTAGATGACTTAACATATACTACTCTGGAGATGTAGTGTCCACTTACGTTGATTGATTTCTGCTTCCCACAGATATCAAAAGAGGCATTAAAATGAACACGCAAAGCAAAAAATGTTTCCCAAATGAGTGGAGTTCCACCGGTGATCGTCAGCGTGCTGGTAGAGGTAGAACTATGGGATGATGAAGATGACGGTTCGCCCATTAGGACAGGTGGGCTTCTAGGCGAAGCCAGTACAGTCCTTGGCGGATGTAACGAACCAGGTTGGTCATTGTGCTGTGTTGCGTCAAAGGCCCCATCAGTGAATCTAAATCTGCAAAGAATTCTGGAAATAAGAATACAGGTACGTTAAGATTGTTCAATGGCATTGGAAAATTTGCTCTGGCGAGCTAAGCCAGGTCTGCATGGCACCTCCCCATCTCCCCACTCCCTGCCAACTAAAAGGTAAAGGGTAGACAAGTCAATTATTTGGCTCCTTGCTTTATCCATCTACCAAATTTAATGAATTTAGCTGACGTTTTTGAGATTATTTTCAATTTTATTGCTATCTTTTCTCTTTAGATCACTTACATTTCCAAATACATCTTCTCTCCTACCCAGTAAACCATACATTTGTAATTAAAAATAAAACAAAGGGGAAAAAAGCAATTCAGAAAAACGAGGCTAAGTATAGACTGAGTTAGAAAGTCTCCAAATGTCCCGCCTTTTCAAAGAGAGGAGGTAGGTACGTTTTCTCATCCTTTCTTTAGGGCCAATCTTGGTCATTCTAGTTATATACAGTGCTTGGTTATGCGCATTCTTTCCATTAAATTGTGGACATTGGTTTACTTTGTTCTGCATTGGTTCATGTGGGTCTCCCCATGCTTCTCTGAATTCTTCATACGCCCTCTTTCTTATGACATAGTGATATTCCACTATATTCATCTACCACAATTTTTCTCTAGCCAATCCCCAGTGGATGGGCATCTGTTTCTGATTCTTTGCTAATATAAAAAGTTGTGTTATAAATATTTTGCCGTAGATGGGATGGACTCCTCGGAGTATAGATTTTTAAGGTTATAGAGTTTTAGACTTGGACAGGACCTACCATCAAGTCCAACTTTTGTATTCTACAGAGAAGGCAACTGAGAGCCCATAAATAACAGAGCTGGGCTATGAACTTGTTATAAGGGTTTTTGGTAGTAAGACTGGTGTGGTGGTGATGATGGCGGTGGTGGTAGTACTAGTAGGTTTACAAAGCACTTTATATATGTTACCTAATTTGATCTTCACAACAACCCTGTGAAATAGGTGCTATAATTATCCCCCTTTTTACAGATGAGGAAACTGAGGCTGAAAAAGTTACTTGGCCAGACTAAATGAGATAATAGTTGTAAAGTGCTTAGCACAGTGCCTGGCACATAGATGGTGCTATGTAAAGCTTATTTCTGCCACCCCCTCCCTCTCCTCACATAGTTGGTAACTATCTCAGGTAGGGTTCAGACTCAGGACTTCTAGACTCTCATATCCAGAGCTCTACCCACTATCCCACCTAGCTTCCTTAGACCAGTGGAGATTGGTGAAACTTTGCCCCAGATGGAGAATTGGTCTGTGGGGACCCACTTTGAGGAAATAGCGGTTCAAAAGGCTTTCAGGTGAGAGAGAAGGGTTGTATATATAAATGTGTGTGTGTGTGTGTGTGTGTGTATGTGTGTGTAAAGACTTAAGTTGGAATTTTCTTATCAAGGGTATGGGAAATGAGTGAGTTACAACCCTGGGGATAAAAGGAGAAGCCAAGATGCCCTGGACCTGGCCGACTCCCAAGAGATGAGTCACAATGTACACTCATTATCAGTGGATAAAGGAAAGCCAAAGTGAGTATAACAAATGTATGACAGGCAGCATTGGAGGTTGGATAGAGCTTCAGGGGACAGAAGTTATTCATTTGAGTGAAGAAAGTTGAAATGGAACTCCTTTACTTGAGAAGAGAAGAAAAAGGCAAGCTACGGTATATAGATAGAAAGTTCCTAATAGTGACTGTAACTCAAATGTCAAGTCAGATCCTGGAGAGAAGGGACTAGGTTTGAGTTTTTGTCTTCTGTGTCTGGCAGGCATGCGCACAGGCAAACACTGAGTGGGCATTTAATAAATGCTTGATTGTTTGATGAGTGAAGCACGTCAAGCCACTTTCCATCTTAGTAAATAGCTGGGACTTAGAGCTTTGCAAGATTTCTTGTCATTTGCCTTTTGGGGTTTTTATTTGAACCTCTTGTCTTTTTTTTTTCTTAGAGTGGCCAGTAGTAAAAAAATAAATCCTTGACAAATCTACAGAAATACTGTGGTATTGTTTCTGAGATATCAGAGAAAAAGAGAAGGTGAAAACCTGCATCATGTTTGGCAGGGGATGCCAGGTAGGAATGCCAAAGAAGCAGGTGCCTGAATCCTGGGGATCAGGAGTTAGTTTGGAAAAGAGCGATGTCTGAGGGCCTTCATGCTGGCAAGAGGCCCTTTTCTTGCACCAAGGCTATCAGTGAGCTGAAGGCCTGGATTATTTTTCTTGTCAGAATGCTAAATAATCCAAATAAAAGCAGTAGATTTGGAGAAGGCCTGGGTTTGCCTCCCTCCTCTGCTCCATGTGGCCCTGGGCAAGACACTCCCTTCTCCTCTCTGGATCTCAGCTTCCAGCTCTAAATTTCCTGCCACCTCTAAATCCTATAAACCTATGATCTGACTCTACTTCACTGCTGGCAGATTGAAAAGGCTCTGGTGTAAAAATGACTTTCTGAGCATTTGAGCATAAATAACTAAGAATTGGACCAGATGATGCCAAATTTGGTTCTTTTCCCTTTGAGCTTATTATAAGCTGACTAATAGCATTTTCAGCACTACTGGCTAAAGGCCAGAGCTATTTTGAGTCAACGTCAAGCAAGACATGGAGCAGCTCCTTGACAAAGTATGCTAATGACAAGATTAGCACCACCTCATCTAACAACGGAGAAGGCACCACATGCTGGGGTAGTAAAGTTCTGAAGGTAAAAGATGAGCCTTTTTTCACATGTAGGGCTTGACGCATTTAGTACAATGTCAATTTCAATAACATTTGGAGACCCTCACTATCAAAAAGAATGATTTTTCTTTGGCGGGTCTTACCCAGGACATCTTCTACAACACTAGAGAACACGTTGAGGCCAGTGGCTAGCTCCTTGTTTAATTTGCTGCTTCATATCCACACTCAATGGCTCGGTCTGTAATGGATCCTTGCATCCTTTGTCTGGGGAGAGCCTCAATTCCACCGTTTTCCATTTCTTTACTATATGTACATGTTAGCCAATAAACATTTATTAAGGATCTACTGTGTGCCAGGTAATGCACTACGCTCTGGGGATATAAGTATGAAAAAAAGCACAATCTATGCCCTCAAAATGCTCACAACCTAATGGTTAGAAGACAAGATGCGAAAGGAAGCTGACAAATGGGTCAGGCTGGGGTACAGCTAGGGAAGGTGCCCAACCAGGGGGCATGGTGAAAAGTCAGAGAAGACCCTAAGTAGTACAGCCAAGTGAGAAATGACAAGTTCTGAGTTCATCTCTCAGAACATCTGTGTGTGTGTGTGTGTGTGTGTATGTACCTATGTATCTATACATACATGTCTCTCCTGGCCAGAAGAGCACTGATGGTGTAGTTATGAGCTGGATTTAAATTCTGCCTCTATGCCCCTTCTAGGTCTATTATCCTGTGATAGCACCAATAACAACTTTCTCCAAGGGTTATTGGGAGGATCAAATAAGTGAATGAATGTATGTGCTTTTCAGATCTAAAGTTTAAATGTTAGCTGAATTATTATTACTACTGAAGTAAATGATATCAGAAATTTAGTTCCAGGTCTGTGCACAGAGCGATTGTATAAACACAGTATGCCACCAACAATCCTTGTATGCAATAGGAAGTTCACATGAGATCCAATACTGTGGTGATATAACATAAGAGGAGAATTTTGGAAAATCCCCAAGTGCTTTGAGGTCCACAGGATAAGTGAGAGAGATAAGTACACAAATCAAAGGCAATTATTAGCTAAAAAAGACAAGTACTTACATCTGGATATCTGTGACCATATGGCCCAAAAAGGGTTTCTAAAAAACCTAGTCATATAGCAGTGATTTCTAGCTGCTAAGCACCAGTACAAGTAATGATTTGAGAACTTGACCAGATCATGAGGAAAGTGTATATTGTGTATGGACATGTGTGTGCATGTGCCTACAGGCATAGTGTGCCTCATATTGTCATGACCAGTGGTATTTGACCCTAAAGTTGATAACATACTCAGCCCAGAGCCCCTCTCTCTGTCACACAGCTCAGTCCTGCCCCTTTATCTAAGAACACGCCTGTGCAGCTAATCATTCCCTCTAACGTAGTGAAACCGGTGACTTGTGGTAGTTGGGGGGGGCGCGCATGTGCCTTCCTGGTGTATGGACAACATCCAGGTATGCTGTGAAGATCTTCTCAAGAGTCTTGGCCAGGGAATTGTATTCTTTCAAACTATTCTTAGCCGTTCTGCATGTCTGCAAACTGGAGAGCAAAACAGCGTCTCTTTAAAAAAGGCCCAGCTGGTCTCAAATAGTGGTAGTAACTGCTAGGCCAGAAGTTGGCAGCGATAGGAGGGCCATCCACACACCTGCAGACATCAGAGTGGTTTGGGTGAAAGGGATTGTTACTTTTGCCTATGGTTTCTTGAAGCTTGGCAAACTCACTTTTCTCAGCTGAGCAGTGGAGTTCCTATCAGGGCCAAGCATTTCTTCTCCCAGGCCCTTGAATCAGGGAAGAAAAACTCAGGGCCCTTTTTATACTTGTGTTGTGAAAGCTGATAGCTAGGTAGATTGGGAAGACCCTGCTAGTTGAGTAGCGCTGGCATCACGTGGCAACACTGATAGGACTGGAGTCCGTGCTCTCAAATGCGCATGTCTTTTCATTACTGACACACACTAATGACTCCAACGAAAGTACAAGTACCTTAGTTCAAATCATAGAATTTGGTGAGCCCTAATTAATTTGCCCATCATTCTGCCCTGCTGTCCTCATTCCTCTGTTTCAGTCTTTATTCTGACACAGGTTCTGCAGTCATCATTTGTACACATGTCCCTGTTGAGTTCTGTTTCATCTTCTTCCTATTTTCCCCTCCCCCCCACATGTACAAACAGTTAAGGGGCCATACATATCTCAGCCCTTTGGGAAACCCGAACGAGTGGCTATTACCAAAGAGGTACTGAAGAGCAGACACTGCTCTCCCTTCCTCTCTCCCTTCCCCTCACCTTTACTTCCCCTGACCCTCCCCCACCCCATGCAGAATACAACTCCTTCCAAACCACATTATAGAGGGAGTGGTCAAATAGTCACCTCTGTTCTCTCTAGTAAGTCTGTCTGCCATGTCCCAGTGTTCATAACCACGAAGCACATTGTTGGTGATGTTGACATGGCTGGCTGCCATGTGGTGGATTCGGTGAGGAATGACAATCTGTCCTAAGGATGGTAAAGCACTTGACGACGAAGGGCTGAGGGACAAAGGTGATGGTGCGTCTGTGCTCCTAGGGAAAGGAAAAAGAGTCTCGTTCTCATAGCCATACCACAGAAGTCTTTTTAAACTATTTTTTTTAAATGGATAGAGATACTTTCTGACTAATTAAATATAAATCCATTTAAAAGCCAAAAACATCAAGGCATTGTGATGCAGCAGTTGGAGAACAAGGTGACATCTCGGAGGCTGAATTTTCATGTGGACTTTTACTAATACCACTGTCTATCAAATAGTTCGATGACATCATAGACCAGACTTCTCTCTCCCCCACCCCCCAAAATATTCAAGTGCAGTTTGGCATCAAGAGGATCTCTCTCAAGTTGGGTGTAACTGAACCAAGTCCCCTAACAGTTTTACACTGAGGCACTAATGTATTGTGTTCATCACGATGTCTAAGGAGGATAAGATTTCACTAACCCCACCTGTGGAAGAGTTGAGGTGTAGAGCCTGAACCTAGAGATTGGTAACCAGTGGGCCTGGGACACCAAAATCTGGGGGATCTACAGCATGGGGAAGAGCTCATCTCAGTGCCCAAAGGACAAGAAATGCTGCCAATCCCTCTAAATTGGGTACCCTAGAGCAGTGGTGTCAAACTTGAATAGAAAAGGATCCCTGCAGGCTGCATGTTGACTTAAAAAACACAAATGAATGTTATTTATGTAGTATTTTTATTTATTTTGTTAAACACTTGCCAGTTATAATTTAAATTGGTTCGGCCACACTTGGGGGTTTTGTGCAGCTCTTTGCTTGTGGCCCATGAATTTGACACCTCTGCCCCAGAGTAAAGGCCAATTGTCTGGCTCCAATTACAGGACGTTTTCTCATGGATTCTCAACGTTCAAAAGTGAAATGCTCACCTTCTTCGACCACAGTGCCTGGCTATGTCCATAGTACTGGTCTAAGTTGGTAAACTTTGTTTTGGGGCTTTAAGTGACCCCCAAAATGATGCTTTCTAAATATATACACAGACGCACATGTTCCTTGAATGTATTGACGTTTAGGGAACAAACATCACAATCTTTCAGAGAATGAAATCTCTCCTGGCCATAATAGTTTTTCTACCTGTTACCGGAAGCAGTGATTGGCAGTTAGCAAACACTTGCTGGACCATTATTGGAGTGTTTTGTGGAAACCACAATGACAGTTTGCTACAAATCCAGTCACCACAATAAGCAAAGTTCAACTCTTAAAAGCCCCCTGTGGAGCCGCATTAGAAACTTGAGGCCAAGTAGGCCCCTGAATGTCTCACTAGGGTTCTTGAAGGCCTGCTCTGGACATCTGCTCTTAATTGCTGGCAGTTCATCTGCGTATTGCCTATATAAAGAGGAAGGTTTTGAGTTATCCTCTTAGTGTAGGACTAATGTCCCGATATCGATTTTCTTTGAGTTCTAACACTAGCAATTAGGAATCATCTGTTGGCTACCCACTGTGTGGGGGTCATCTGTGGCTATCTCTTCTCACATGGTTTAGATTCATGTGGCTGGAAAATCATTCGGGGCCATTTTCTTTTGAAATGGATTTCCAAATCCACAGTCAAGGTTTGTAAATTCCTCAGCTTCCCATCTTCCTTCAGACTGCATGCCCAGGCCAATATATTGGCTTATCCGTGAAAAACCCACTTAGGAAACCAATGTGAGAGAAGAGAAAAGCCTTGTTAGGAACACAGTGTGTCTGTCTCTATCTTTTCTTTTTGTCTTTCAAAGAAAACTTCCACACAGAAATTCTGATAATTCCCTCTTTGTCAGCTGTTGCTACATATAAGAAATGAGGGAGACTTCAGGTCTGACACTCTCCTGCTGGGCAAGCCCCTTCAAATCACTGACAGTGAATACTTCTTTTCTGAATGGTCATATGTAAACCCTAAATGGTAAAAGGCATGAATGAATGGGGGGCCAGCCCTTAATAACCTTAAGGCACAGTAAAGCTGAATGTCCATAAATGAAATCTGAGAGTGTGCTCCCCACCTGGTTAAAGGAGCCTGTGGCTAAATACAGCCCCTTCTGTAAACCATATACACACGTGTGAGCTCCCTTTGGCTTAGACTGGTCTGTAGGGGAGAGTATAGGATGGCAATAAAAAACCCAGTCCTCATGCCCATAGATCTCTGCTCCACGTTAGGTTTCTGCTCGTCTGGTATAAAATGATGTGGATGTTTCCTGCCATCTTAGTAACTAGTCACTAGAAGCCATGGTTTTTATAGGAAGACAGGTTAGAAAGAAATGTTAATTCCTTGTTGATGGGGTAATTACACAGCAATTCATCTGAGTTCCTCCAAGCAATGGACATTGCCAGAGAGAGAAGTCAATACGGACTTGCTCCATTTGACCAGCCTCCAACTGCTATATGATACACTTTTTCTATGTCATTATCATTAATTAGGAGAATGTAGGAATTTGGAGCATTTTTGTCTTCACACCAGGCTATGAACTGACATTAGAACATGGATGAAATGAAAGAATGAGTAATAATCGTGATTTAGAATTGTTATAACACCATGATGTCTGGGGAAAAATTGTCAGTGGACTACTTTTTGGAATTCCTCTGTTTGATGCCAACACATCAGGAATTACTGATACTTTCAGCACCAGGAAACCCCTCCACTTCTGGAGATGGAGACCTCTCTAGAACTAACCATTTAGGATTTGAGAAGCTGTGTGTTGCTTAGGGTTGCATGGCTCATGTCATAGATGGGACTGGGACCTAGGTCTTCCTGACTTCAGCCTCTATTGGTTCTCCAATTCACATTCCTTAGAACAATCTCCAGAATGCCTGTTTTAGACCTTGTCTTTTCAGGTCACAAATCCCTTTCTGCTGTGGCTGACCTGAGCACCTAGAATGTTTTAGGTAGACACTGTGGTTGATCCAAATAAGATTAAGATCTTGTCCCTGTCTTCCAAGTCTATCAGAAGAGAGATACATGAATATAAGTAATTATATAACAACATAGGATGTGACAAGGCCAGGAGGAAGCCAATGCTCTCGGGGCTTCAGTGGAGGGAGGTGTTCTCTGGCTCTCACACCCAAGAAGGGAAAAAAGAGGCAGGACTTTCTTTACTCATGTGAATTCTTCCCTCCAGTCTCAGAGGAATTTTTTTTTGGTTCTACTAATGGTCAACTGTATCCCATTCTGTGCTGATTCCTAAAGAGCTTTGCATTGCAACTTTGCTGGCAACATATTCAAGCATTGTTCTCTCCACTGTCTAAAAGCATCTCCCCCAGATGTGCACGGGTGTCTCTTCCTTTTAAAAGCAACTGAAACCAAGCCCTCTCATGACTTTACAATGCCCTTGGAGCACACAGTTTTCGCTTCTTTGTTTCATGTTGAATTTCACAAATGAGTAGTCTCTAACCATTACCTCTTTGGCTCCCATCCCTATTTTGCCAAAGAAATTGCTCCTTTAAAGATCAGTAGTAATTTCTTCCTTCCTTCCTTTCCTTCCCCTCCCCCCCTCTCTTCCTTCCTCCTTCTCCCTCTCTCTGTTCCTCTCTGTGCCATTTGATACTGCTGCTACTCTCTCCCTATGTGGTTTCCATTCCACGACACTACCCTCTTTTGGTTCTCTGACTTCCTTTCTAACTGTTCCCGTCTCTTCCCACTTTCTAACCCTGGGTGTTCGCCAAGTTTCAGTTCCTTGCTCTTCTTGATGTACTCAGCCTCTGAGACCGATGTAAGGAAAATATCCCTCACTAGAAAGGTGGTAAAATGATTACATTACTGATAAGGGATGCTCAAGTCCCTCTTTTTGTGCAGTCAAGCCTGCAAGTGTAGAATGTTGGAAATTCAGTCTTGCTTGGAGGCAGACAGACTGCAATAATTGACCTACAGTGGTTATTTTGCATCCCATCATTCAAAAGTGTTAGGAGATAAGTGAGTGGGCTTTCTTTATAAAGAAGTTGCTTTCTTAAAACTGTTCGAAGGCTCTTTGTGAATTCGACTTGACAAGCTCAAGTATGTATTTAAACTCTTTCATTTTTGAATTTAAAAAATGCTCTTATTTCTTATGAGCTACTTGTCTGACCCTGCCTGTTCTCTATTTGTGTGCAGGGAATAGGTTTCCCTGGGCTTTTCCATTTTTATCTTTTGAACTCCAAAGGAGAATCTTTTATCTACTCTATGTATCAATATCACAGCAGACCCCAATTCAACCATTCAAGTATGATAACTTATTGCTTTTTTAAAAATGAAGCTTTTCCTTCATTATGAATATGGAAATGGTGTTGAAGAAATTATGTCTGCACCTGTAGTATCTTGTCTGAGTATTTAGAGAAAGAGGATCAGTTATACTTGAAATAGGAAAATATGAAAAGCTACTGACAACGGGGGCTTGTATTTATAAGGGTCCTTTTCCTTTCTAAAGTGGTTTCCACATAATTTAATTTACTTTCACATCTGTGTGAGAGATGAAGGGCAGGTGGCATCATTTTTACTTGACTGTGGCAAACATTGATTAAACGCCTTGTGTGTGCCAGAAATTGGGGCCACAGAATCTGAAAATGAGCTTAACTTCGGGCTTCGGGGAGCTCCCCCTTTTCTTTGCCATTAGCTATGCGCTTCTTATACTTCCTATCCAGCCATTCTTATAGGGCTCTCTCACTCTCTTCTCCTTCACCTTGCCCAAACACCCTTCTCATCACTCCCTTCCCTCTCTCCCTTCTTTCTCTCTTGCTCAGTTCCTTGAATCATTTCTTATTTTGTTTGCATATATTTTCTGAGATGACATTTTTTCTCTGAGGACCACTTGAGCCGTATGCACCCTCCCCCACTGTTTTGGCCTACTGTCTCATTAGCCTTCCCTTTTCCATACTCTCCCATTATCTGTTTCATTGTTCAGGATACTTTTGTTTAATTTCTATCTGGTTTATTTGTGGTTTTGCTTCTGTTCCCCATATTACTATTTTTATGGTATTACAGAACATGTTTAATATTTTTGCTTTTTGTACATTAGTGATTTTTCTGTGCCCGAACACGCATTTTAAATGTTAGTGTTGCTCCCCCCTCCAAAATTAGTGTGGTTGATACTAATTTGATCTCAGTCTTCTGCCATCAGCTCTCTGCTTTTCTGCTCTGTTACAAGCTTCTTGAATTTACTGAAGTCATTCTGCTTGCAGGTGTTTTTCTCCTTTTTACTCTTCTCTCTCCCTGGCCACATAAGAGTATCGTTTGGGAATCCCTTTTTTCCCTTACGCTCACTCTTTTCACTACTGTCTTGCTTTACTTCACTTACTTTCTCCTCTCCCCTTCTTGACCTAGAACCCGTCCTCAAGGAACTCTCTTTTCCTCCCTCTTTCTTTCTCTTAGTTTCTCTTTTCTCTGACTTCACTCCCTTTATTCCCTCCCTCCCTCTCTCTCTCTCTCTCTACTGACTCTTTCCTCAGCTCTTCCAAACACACACTCAGGCTCACTGGGTCATCCTTACAGACGTCCTGGTCCATGCTAACTCCTAGGGTTATCTTCTAGAAGCCTCTCAAATGCCCTTTCTCCATCCCTATGTCTTATTCCCATGTTACTGGGCTTCTGCTTCCACCTCTAGATCCAATCTTTGAGAGCTGGTAGCCTTTTCTTACTCATCATTTTTGACTTCTCACTTTTGCCTACGAATCCAAAAATCATCTCTCCACAGAAAACTCCCAAGTTTGCATATCCAGTCATATGTTGTTGACTACTTGTTCATATATGGTCTTCTTGGATATCTGGTAGTCAGTTCAAATTCAACATATCAGAAACAAAACCCAATATCTTCCCCCCACTCCCAAATTTTCTGTTTCTGTTGAGTGGGCCACACCATTCCAATCAGTCCATTTCCTAAACTTGGAATCATCCTTAACTTTTCACTTTCCTCCAGTGTCCCCTCTCCGATTCAGGTACTTGCTATGACGGCCACCACCATTTTTCAGACCCTTGACACCTATTGCCTGGACTACTGTGATAGCCTTCTAACTGGTCTCCCTGCCTCCAGTCTCTCCCCTTCCAATCCATCTTCCACATAGCTGCCAAAAAATCTTCCTAAGGCATAAGATTGACTGTGTTACTGCTTTGCTCAAAAAGCCGGACAGCTCTACCCTATATTACCTCTAGGATAAAACATAAACTACTGAGCTTAGCATTTAAATCCTTTCCCAGTCTGGTTCCAGTCTATCTTCCTAGGCCTACTGCATCCTAATCACCACCCCCTCCCTGATCCCCCTTCCAGGAATTCTCCTTCTCAGCCAAACTGAGTTCTCAGGGGTTTTTCCTTGAACTGGACACTCCATCTCCCCCAGCCCTTCCACTCCTACATTTGCATAGCTCCTCCCTATTTAGTACTAAGCATTTTATTAAGGACTTCCTGTGATGTGGTCCTAGTCCTCAAAGAGTTTACATGCTATTGAAAGGTTCACAGGCTCTAGACAAAATAAAGATACAGTAATTTGGGTATGGCTGGGCACTAAAACCTAGAAGGAAGTGCCTCTTGAAGTGAGTGCCACTGGAGCTGAGCCTTGCTGAGAGCTAAGGATTCTAAGAGGCAAAGATGAAGAGGGAAAGCCTGGAGGGATAGCCTATGTGCAAAAGCATTGAGGTGGGAGGTGGAAGTTGACCAATTTGATTCATAGATAGAGAAAAATGTATGAGCATCTTGGAAAGCTAGCATGGAGCTAGACTGCAAGGAGCTTAAAGGGCTGAGCAGATATGCTTGTATTTATCCCAGAGGTATCAGGAAGCCATGGAAGCTGCTCTAGCTGGTATATGGACACCGTCATCCATGTGCTTTAGGAATAGTGATTTGGCAGCTGTGTAGAGAATGGAGGAGAAGGGCATAGACTGGATTCAGGGAGGGCAATCAGGAAGCTATTGGCCTAGTCTAGGCCAGAGGGATAAGGGTGATTGGAGACGAGTAGAGGAGATATGATTGACAAGACCTGGCAGCTGATGTCTCCCCTCAAGGCCCCACTGCAGATGCCACCTCTTTGGTGAAGCCTTCCTTGTTATTTCTCTACTTGGTACTGTTCGTAAATGCATAACAAAGTGCCTTGCACATATTCAAACTGTGCTGTGGGAATGCCTTCAAGCCTACTTGCCTATGACTTTGTAGATGAGTCCTATTGCCTGGCTCCCACACCACTGGTAAATGCCAGAGGCGGAATCTGAACCCAGGCTCTGGGTTGAGCAGTTATACCTTTCTGCCTGTCTCTAGCCTATGTGCCTTGCATGAAGTGGGCACTTAACAAATTGGGGTTTTTTAACTTAATCATTGAGTTACCCTTATTTGTTGTTATAAGCTGGAAAATCCAGAGACTTTAACTGAAGTCATTTAGTGCTCTTAGTATATGGTCTCTTTGTCATCTCTGAATTGGACGACACAGCTTCCCAGGTACCTCAGAGCCTGTGTCCAACATTCCAAATTGCACTCTTAAAAGAAACCTTTTGTAGAAGTAGAAGGGACCTTAAAAAGAACTAGTCAAACTCTCTCCCATGGCAAAGGAGGAAACTGAGGCACAGGGTGCTTAGATGCCTTATCCATGATCAACAGCTAGTCAGTGTTCTGTAGAAGCAGGGCTGGACCTAGGTTTCCTGATGCCCCCTCTAAGATTAAGGGCCCTGAAATAGTGATGCTCGCTCTTCCAATGAGGCCACCCTAGTGATATGATTTCATTGAGCCTCATATCATCATTACATGATGCGATTTGGTATTTTAGCATTAATATAAAAACTGTCATTATGGCTCAGATAATTGGGTGACTAAGTGCCTTTCCATTTTCACCACGGTTCTGTCTTTAGTTTTATTAAACAGCACTTACCACATATCAATCATTACTTCATTGGTCTTTCATTACTAAGTGAATTATTGAAAAATTGTTGTATTGGCAGTTAACTTTCCTTTAACTCCCTGCAGTGATGGTACTGGCCACCTAATTAGTGGCTCTTTTTATGCCCCTCATTTGGCTTAAAGAATCTGGTATCAGATCACACTTCAACTTTTCACTTCTTTCCTTTGCTGAAGCCCGGGACTCAAGCTGTGGGCTCCACAAAAACCACCCTCATTGAGGAACTGACCTTCATCGGAGTTGTAAATGTAAAAGTATTTTTGGCCTAGAAAATCATTCCTTTTCATAAAGAAGCAAGTAATTTTTAGGAAATACTTACTTTCCACAGCTTCCCCATGGAGATGGTATCTGGGCAGCCTTGGAAGAAGTCTGTTGAGAGAGAGAGAGAGAGAGAGAGAATGAGGAAATCTATTTTGTAATTTATTAATTCAGAAACAGATGGAAGTGTGATTTAAAGTACATTAATATTGATTACGGTGTTCCTGGCTGCCTCCTGTTTCGTTAGCAGGAGCTAGAATGTATGTATGCAGCACGTCAGCACCCAATGCACAGTACTTGATGAAAATAGCTGGTTAGGATAATAAGTGGGCCCCAATCAGACCATGAAAGTCACTTGATGAAAGATATGAGCTACTAAAAGGCCCAGTGAAATCAGAACCCTTTTTCTAAGAAGTGGCTTAATTATCTTTGTATGAAATTTAGTCTGCAAAATAGGTTCTTGTGAGTGCAAGGGGCTGGTCACCTTTAGTAGGAAGAAAAAAAAAACTTTTCCCAGGTGGAAGGATGCCACCTGCAAGGAGGGTAGTGCCCACTTGAAGGAGGTGGGAGGAGACACTTGAAAATTCTTTCCGAAGGTGGGTTGTAGACAGGAAGACCAACTTCATGGAACTAAACCTGCCCTCTCAAGGAGCTTTTCTCCGTCATTTGGCCACTCATTTCATTTGAAAGTGAAACTGTTTTTCTACTTCCTGGTAGAACAGGGATGACTTAAAGAACAAGCTGTCAGTATTTTTGTGTATATGCCTTGGTGGAGGAGGGAGGAACCCAGAAATCCCTCTTAGTACAACTGTAACAGGCCCAGTCCTGAGTAATTTGTGGGGAAGTGGCTCACCAACCCTCTGCCAACCTGTATCAGCCCCCAGCACCACCTACTGTCACTGACCAGAGGCCACTGACAGGTACCTAAGAAGGGCAGCATCCCTCAGACCAGTGGCTCTGATTCCAGCCTGACCCCCACAGTTATAATCTACTGATTCTAACTCTTGGGGAGATGGAAGCTAGCAGCAGACTCTGAAGGGGCTGTAGCCCTCACCTCTTCAGCAGCCATGGCTACTGAAAACCCAGAAAGGAAAGATTTTTACTATCCAGGTCCTAGGGATTGTCAAAGGGTCAGACACCAGGATTTTGTTGTCGTTTGGTTGTTTCAGTTGTGTTGGACTCTTCGTGACCCCATTTGGGGTTTTCTTGGCAAAGATACTGGAGTGGTTTGCCATTTCCTTCTCTGGCTCATTTTACAGATGAGGAAACTGAGGCAAACAGGGCTAAGTGGCTTGCCCAGGGTCACACAGCTAATAAGTGTCTGAGGCTGGATTTGAACTCAGGATGATGAGTCTTCCTGACTCCAGGCCCAGCACTCTATCCACTGCAGCGCCACCTAGATGGCCTGACATCAGGATAGCTGGCATTTACCTATCACTTTAAGATTTCCAAAGCACTTTACATATATTAGCTCTTTTGATCGTCACAATAATTCTGTGAAGTAGGTGCTAGTATCTTCTCCGTTTTATGAAATTGAGGCAGGCCAGACTAATCCCACCTTTCCTCTCAAACCCCCTCGGAAGGTTCCACTTTTGTACTGATTCTCTTTATCTCTGGCTATATGAACCTACCTGTCTTTGTTGTCTCCTGGCCAGAATGGAAGCTCCCCACAGGCTTTCGTTCATTATATTTTTTGTACCCCTGCGGCTTGGTACCAACTATCTTGGTAAGTCCTAGTGGGCTGCCTACTGGCTGCAAGCCTCGTTGACTCTGGGGAATTTCTCACTAGGCATCTTAGGGTTTGCTGCTTCTACTCTCCTGCGCCCCCTAGAAAGCAATCCTCTCTCAGAGTCCTTATAAGCTTCTGATAGACAATGAGGTGGCGATTTCCTTTCCTGCTAGATCCCAGATGCCTGTAGTAAGTGGCCTTTCTGTTTTAGATTGAAGCCTCAGATGATGGTCCTTTTTGAAGTCTGTCAAATTTTGTGTTTGAAGACTCCCCAGGAGGCTGTGTAGTATCCTGGGCAGACCACTGGACTTTGATAAGGAACCATGCCCCCCACCATTTAGTACTAGCTGGGAGATCTTGGGTGAGGCCTGGAGCCTTGCTTTCCTCATTTGTGAGATCATTGCCCTCATGGGATTTGGGGGGAGGATCCCATGAGCTAATGGATCAGAGGGCATTCTAAAAAGGTACGCTGTCATTTCAGTGAGGGAGTTAACTCTACAGTCGCTCAGCTATTTTTGCCTTTTGTGGAAAGGATTTATGATGATTCTTTCTCTGCTAAGAGAGACAGTGGACCTTGTACCTGTTTAATGGTTATTGTCCCTATTCCCACACACTTACTGGTTTTCCCAAAGGGACTTCATAGCAGAGAGGGACAGAAGGCATGCTCTGACTGTAAACATGACTTTCAAATATCGCTGAAACTGCCAAAGGCCCTTTTTGTCAATCAGGACAATATTGAGGTGACTGAACCATTTTATTTTCTCTTCTGTGACCCAAATCAAATGTAAGCATAGCACTGGGTCCCTAGGGAGGGGTGGGCAGGACCCTGCAGAAACCAAAGAGGCAGTGGCTTCCACCGCCAGTATAACCTTACTGGCAAAAATCCTGTTCTTTGCAAATTGACATTTAATAACGTGCCTGTCAGATCTCATTAGTCATTTCATTCACCAGCTCCCTCCAAAAGATACAAAACAAGGATTACCTTAAAATATTCCATCAGAGATCTGGAATACTTCATAGCATGGTCCCTCTTTAGTTTAAACATTCTCAAGTACAGGAGTGATAAGCATCTGTAGCTGTGGTAATTAGGAAAGGATTATGTTAATTCCAGTGTTTAATAAACTGTATAAAAAAGGCAATATGTATATATTTTGTTTCTTTTCTAAGGTTAGACAGACTGAGAAATATAAGAAAATAATGGGAAAAGTGGGGGAGGGGGGAGAAGCATTAAAATCCCATCTTGATAATGGTATAAATGTTTAGTCAGCTGCTGAGGCCATCCATTAGTTATCCTTTAATAGTTTAATAGAATACAAGGATAATGGTCTGGTATAACCAGCTTATGGAATTCTGCAGCTTCTAAAGTCTTTTTTTCAGGCTTCTAGTCCCTTCCTCATGTTGTCTATGAGACTCACCATAAAATCGCAAGTCTCTTGTCCCATTCTGTGGCAGAAGAGCAAGTGAAATTCTTGAGCCTCAGGGCGTACCTTTGGAAACAAAGAAAACCTTCAGTGCTGCTTGAGGGCAGGACCACTTCTCCATCTGGCTGGGAACTTCCAGATCACTTGGTCCAACTCCTCTGATGTTATAGATGAGTAAAGGGAAGTGACCTACTCCAGGTCATGTAAGTAATGAGGGGCTGGGCTGGGACTGGAATCCAGAATAGGGAAGTCCACATTCTCCCCATTGCCCTCTTGGGAAACATGAGGTAGACAGCACACTCATGGGTGGGATGGTAGGTAAAAAGGTGGCCAGGTAGTAATTAACCATCTATGTCAATGACACATGTGATCCATGTGATGCCAGCTCTGATACCAGCACTGTGGGGTTTCATCTTCTAACTAGGCTCTGAAACACTTCTTCAGTAAAGGAGAGGTCAAGTTCAATTCTAAGATCTGTGCCTTATTCACTTGGAGTGTTACTTTGTTGTTGTTGCGGTTTTTAAAAATTCCCTCCTCTTCCCCCATTAGGGTGATAAAAGGGGGATGATGCCTCCTCCCCTCCCCCTCCTTTTTTCCCCTTTTAACTAAGCACACTCCAGTCCGTGCATTGAGGCTCTTGAAAATCAATTCATCACATAAAATCATTGTACTGAGCTTTAATGCAATTTCACAGGTACTTGTGCTAGAATAAGTTCAGTGTTGCATCAGGAAGTTTAAAGGTATATGAAAGCTTTGATGAGTTCTAATTTACAAGGAGCTAAAGGAGTGCAGGCAGGAATCCTAACTTCCCTCGGACCACACTCTAGGGGGCTTTGATTCTGCTTCCTCTCGCTCCCTTGCTGCCCTGGCCCTGGCCCTGGTGACACAGAGACTTGATGCATCCCACCCCACCCCCTCCCCCACTCATACTATGCCATGTAATAAATCGTGCTTCCTTTGGCAGCAGGATCAGAGGCCTAGCAAGGGCTCTGAAACATTTAATTGCCATTGAATTGTAAAGAGCTAGTGGCAATGAGGAATGAATTTTACCTGGCATAATTTCCTGGTAATATCTAGAAAGATCTTGTAGCTTTGCAAAATAAATATAGGAAACAGGAGGGGGAGCTTTACTACTGGGAATGGGATGTACACTAGGGTGGTGGGAGACACACCAATAGCAGAGGGAAAGGATGGAGATTTCCCATGAATCCCTTTACTTTGATGAAGTTGACCTGGCCCCTTAGTTTATCTTGAGATCACTCTCCCATCGTTAATTACACTCTGTTTCCATCCTATATGCAAATACCTGTTGCCAATCTGTTAACAGAAGAGTGAGCATTATGAACTGAGAGACTATGTGGGTCTGCCACAGGAAGGACTATTCCCCAGCTGGGGTATCAAGGCCCCTGAAGCAAGGAACAGTTGGAAAGAGCCCTTGGGTTAGGAGGAAGGAGACCCGGTGCTCTCATTTCCCAGAGGAGTGACTGTGGGCAGCTCCGACTCCCCTTTGCATGAGGAGAGGGGGGGTGTCACATGGGACACTCTTGCAGGTCCCTTCTGGGTCTAACAATGGATGCTCTGCAAAGATCAGAGGGGATGCTTTTTCCTTTGTGTGTGTATGCGTGTGTGTGCGCGCGCGCACTTTAAATAACTTTCGTCTCCTCCACAACCTAGACCAATAGCCTGGAAAATTTCATTTTTTTAAAAGTAAATGAAACCAGAAAACTTTGTAGTTGAATCTCTTCCCTCTCCTGTCTGCCCCCACCCCCACCTTCACCCTCCTCTCCCTCAAACACCAGTACAAATCGAAAAAATAAGTCTGTTCTCCATCTGTGACCTTAAATGCCAACTTGGAGCTCAGAACGATTTTTTATAATCAGGACAGAAAACAGGGTTTATAATGGAAATCCTGATAGCCCCACTTTAGGGGTTTTGAATTATAAAACTACACCTTTTAAAAGACAAGTGTCGTTGCCAAACGGTGAAATGACTATACTTTATTTCCACCCACTACATTTCCATTTTAATTTTATGAATATTGCAAATTATAACACGCACATTATAACCTCTAAAGGGGCTAATTTATAAAAGCAGTGTCCATCAATTATAAATTTTCCATGACATTAATAAAATGGCAAGAACTAATTATGATGACTTCAGAAGTGAAGATGCCTTGGACAAATCATTAATATGTTGAAATGATATTTTTTAAAACATAGCAGGTTCTAATTATGACTGAAACAAGATAATGAAAATGATCACAGTAAGGACATTAACCTGATAAGCTCCACGGTTTCAGAATACATGGTGTATGGAGATTTTGCCTCCAATGGGTCCCGCTCCATTGCGTTGCCGCACTCGATGAAGGAGAGTGCCGCATCAGTATAATATACAGCTTTGCCAAACTTCTCTACCTGAAATGGACAAATAGTTGTTCAGCTTTTCTCCTTCAAAAAGAGAGATCACACAAAGAATGGGACATTTTTTAAAAGGTATCCATCCCCCTCAAGGATGAATGGACTGACATTTGGAGGTGACTCTGTCACATAAAAAATTAAAGAGATTTTAAAAAAAAATGTGGTCCATCCACCCTTTCCTCCCCTCCCTTGGTGGGGGAGAGGAGATGGGGAGTGGGCTAGACTGCCTCAATGAGAGCCAGATGCAGATTTGACTGAAATTGTAGCCTAGAGTCCATTTTCCCCTTCTGCTTTGATTCACTGCTCATTGTGAGCACCCAGCTACACAGGAGAGAAGTAACGTTGATAGGTGCCATTTGTCATGAAAAATGTGAAGTTGTGGTAGGGCTGTTGACAAAAATCTCATCACGTTCATTGTAAATGATGCCCTGCAACAGTGTCAAAAAGCCCCAAACATAGCATTCTGAAATATTTTATTTCAGAAGAATTTAATGGCAAAAGGGTTTATCTCCCATTATGGTCATCCCGAAACTGACTCAGGCATCCTGATTTCTTTTGATGTGTAATGAATATTGTATGTGACATTTTCTACTGAGGATTTGATAGGAGTATTTAACATTTTCCATTTCTGATAGCTAGATGTGTTCTTTCCACTAATACAGTCTCTTATGTTAAACAACCAGTATAATGCTCTTTGACAGTTTCTCTTTATATTTCTTATCAAAACATTTTCTAGGCAACTGTAAGGGTTTCAGTTCTCAAAATGGCACACTAGCTGCTATCTCTAACAAAGGATTAAGTAACACAGGAGAATGATCCGAGTTACAGATCCAGCTGAATCTGCTGGGACAATGGCTCTCTCTTTTTAAAATGAATACATGTGCTTCAGCTTTTATGTACTGCAGAAAACCATAGCTTAATTTCTGTAAAATGTTGGGTAAATATTTATTTGCATGAAATTCAGCCTTTCAATCAAAGATATTCTGGGAAAATCTGTGCATCCATGTGAGAGATTTCTATGGTGTGGTGTTATTTTTTTTTCCTTTTCCCTCTCATCTCACAAGGTAATTTCCTTAAGCCATTAGCTCCCTGCTTCACGTTGGCCTGTCTTTTGGGGACTCATCCCCAGTTTTTGACCTCTTTCCCTGGAGCTGTCTGGTGCTGTTGTACTTGCTTTGGTGGCAGATAGACCCAACCTGTGAAAGATAAAGGTTGATGCCTGGTCTTAAGTAATTTCTCTGTCTCA
The DNA here is from genome assembly GCF_011100635.1 of Trichosurus vulpecula. Taxonomy (NCBI): domain Eukaryota; kingdom Metazoa; phylum Chordata; class Mammalia; order Diprotodontia; family Phalangeridae; genus Trichosurus; species Trichosurus vulpecula. The sequence continues at coordinate 31,046,738 of NC_050582.1, forward strand.
CTTGTTTTAACTTTGGGAGAAATTTGCCTTTGCATAGTCTCAGCCATCCAGCTTGGCTGGGTCATATCTGCTCACATAAAGGACATTTGATTTACTCACTTATTTGGGTTCTGACTGAGGACCTCAGGTCCTCCCTCAGTTGTGCTAGCAATTTGCGGACTTCTAGAGAGAGAGCTACCATCACAGGCCTTTTAGTTCTTCCTTGATGCTTGCGCTAGTCACACGCCCCATCCTCCCAGCATCTTGAACAGAGCTGGCGATTTTGCATGTCTCCTCATGTCAGTTTGGAGGCTCATGAAACAATTGTTTCTGAGGGGATGATTCCAACTAGCAGGATTTTAGTCCCAGACAGTAGCTGTATGACTTTATTTGACCAAAAGAGGAACAAAAATGACAGCTCGTGAGGCACATGCTGATGGGTGGTTCTTAGGAATCAGTGGTTGGTTGCCAAGAGCTTGTACATCACACAGCAATGGCGTGGTGCCCCATTAAGAGCTCTCTCAGTGTCCAGCTCTCCCTACAGGCCCTGCTGTGCTATGCAGTGCCTTCTCAGGTTATTTCTGCTTGAACACCTCTCCTAATGGTGTCAGGCTTAGTCGAAGGTGAGGATGCAGAGAATGTGCCACTCTTAAAGAGACTCCAGAAAGGAGAATGGCAGAGCACGTGGAAGACCTCGTTGGCACAGACGGCTCCATATGTGTTAGCATGGAGCAACAGGTTAATGTTAAAACTAAGAGTACTTTCCTTTAAGGGTTCATCTGTGGGGAGAGCCTTATGGGGGTCCATGTTCCTAGCCTGAACTCCTCGCTGTGGGACACCTTCTACAAAAAGGCATCTCAGGAAAGATAGCTAGCTTAATGACAATCAGAGCTTCTTACTCAAATCTGCCAGTTTTATGTGTGAGAGAAAGGGGCTGCTTTTCCTAAGGCCTTGAGGTGCCCATGTCAGCTGAGAGGCCAAACAGATGTTTTGGTTCTTTTCCTGATCTTTTGAGGTAGATCTGAAGGGAGTCAGGTGTTGGCCAAGGATGCCTCCTATTAGCTCATAGGGGAAGTACAAAATTCTCTTCCTAAGCCTCCAGGACTTCTTTGAAACTGATTATTGTTTAAAAAGCAAAAGAACAACATAGACTATTCCATTCTTGGAGGTGGGGAAGTTTTTGTGTATCCATCCCAAGTGGAGGATGTCAGGGTTAGAAATCTGAGTATGCTGTGGAAACAGGAGCCACCTTCCTCATTTCTCAGCAGGGGCAAAGGGAGCTCAGCAAAAGGAGCTTATGCTGGGCTGCTGGAAATGTCGGCGGTGGGACTGTTCCCCATTTCTTCAGGAGCATGCATTGTTCAAGGGAAAAAAGCAGAACAAACTCTCTGGGAACATACCAGTGCGTCAGCTTTGTGCTTCAGCTTCTTGGCTTCCTGCATGTAATAGTCAGCATTGTGAGGCCTAAACAAATACAATTCAGTTTTTCAGTATGCTTAGTCATCGTTTGATTAAAAGATTGAATAGCCCAAATGTTACTGCTACGAATCCCCGTACAGTGCCCAGCAAAACACAGACAAACATCTCTACTCCCATTATGATAGACGTAGAAAGAATTGGGCAAAATGGCTAGCCAAGGTACAGAAATGGCCCATTTTAACAAATTCTGCCTTCCCCTTCCCCCTCCCCCTCCCCGAGTAGCAATATCACATAGACAGAATATATCAGAAATTCCTATTGGTCCCCCATCATATATCTCCACTTGAGGAAGCAAGAACAAAAGTGGGACAAAGCAGCCTAGAATTAAACCTCCTTAATTGGAAACATTGAAATAGCACCAGCACAATTAAGAGTACAGCATGTGAGGGAAATGCCAAGGCTTGTTTGTGCCTCTGCCCAAGCCTGGCCTAAGGGCCTCATTCTGGTCAATAGTTTGCCTTTGCTTGATTTGCACTGAGATGACATTTTACACAGAGAAAAGGCTGGGGAAGTCTTCCCTTCAAGTCAGTGCCCCACCCAAGACAGGAGTGAGACATTTGGAATATTTCTGCCAACGTACACATCATCAAAATGAATCCGAGGTCTTCTGGCCTCTGAGCTCCCATTGGCTAGGGAGGACATTGAAGACCAGGTGACCATCTCCAGTTGATTACTATCCAGAAGCCCGATGCTGGCACCCCGATTGTAGGTATCTTCACCCTGTAAAAAAATCATAATAACTTTTATTAATTCACCATGAATGCTTTGACCAAATAGAAGTGACATGTCTTAAGGTTAAAATGAAGATAACTTTGGGTTTTTTAGCCTAATCAATCACTAGGTTTGGTTTTCCTATGACACTCAACTCTCAACCAATAAGCTTCTGTAATTAAATATCTCCAGCATCTCATGAATACCCCTTCCCAAAGGTTTAAAGTGAGCAGGGAGCCACTGAACAGAATTGGTAAATGAAAAGGTGACAGGGTCAGGGAGTGGGGCAGGATGGGAAAGCCTGGTATTGAGAATACTTTACTAGGCATCTTGTGAAACACCCTCAATTCCATAGCATTGGAAAGACCTCTAAACACCATATTTGACATCAGCTCATGAGTTGCCTCTGTGGATGAGCCTATCCTCTGCTGGAAGGCTTTGAGGCTAGTTAGACATATATTGGGCCTGGTCTTTTTAGTAGCTATCTGCCTAGGAGACTTTTGAGACTCATAAATGTAACCTATTTGCCACTGATGTAGACTGATATCTTTCCTCAGCCTGTGCCAGTGAGATGTGGATAGCAGAGAATAGACTGAAAAAGGAAGTGGGAAAAGACAAGTTCACTTGCCTGTCAGTGTCACACATTCTTAGGCCCGGTGGGCACTGGCTGAAAAGACCCAGGGACTAGTGAGACTCTAGTGCTTAGTTGAGGGCATTTTAGAGGGTGGGCACTTAACAAATAAAATTCTCAATATGTTTCTGTAGTGGAATGTGACAACCGCAAATCACCATGATTTTGTGGTGGCTTTCAAGAGGCACAACTTCCAGGGTTAAGAAGATGGTAGAACCACTGTATTCTATGCTGGTTAAGTGAAATTGGGAGTACTGGGGTCAGTTCTGGACACTCCAGTTTAAGAATGACATTGATAAGGGGGGAGTATACAAGGGAGGGCAACTAGATTATTGGAGGGCCTTGAGTGCATGTCGTCTGAGGATGGATTGAAGGAACTGAGACATTTAGCCTGAAGAAGAGAAGGCTCAGGAGAGCTGTTGTGAAGCGTGTGAAGGGAAGTAATGTAAAAGAGAACTGGACTTGTACTGTTTGGCCCAAGAGGGCAGAACCAGGGCACATGGATGAAAGTTGCAGTGGCCAATTTTCCTGCTTTCTAAAAGCGAGAAAGGCTGTTTCTGGCAGTGGGGAGTCTTTCCTGCTATTGGGTGTCTTTTGGCAAAGGCTGATGGCCAGCCGATGGTTGGGCATGTTGTAGAGGGAAGTCTTTTATGGGTATAGATCCACCCAAATGGCTGCTGAGGTCTCTCTTGTAACTCTACAATTCTGTGACATTGTGCGATTTGAGACTAATATGGATGAGGTCAATAATCCAATGGACAAAAATAAAATTCAGGTTCCCTTATATTTATGTAGTGTGTATAGTGATCCCTTTATATTAAGGTCTAATCATTTTTGAAGTCAATAAAAAGCAGCAGTGCTGAGCTAGACCAAAGGAGTCCCCAAAGCTCTCCTGCCAATGTAGAATGGGCCAGCAGGCCCCAGAGCTCCTGGATTGTCATTGGTGTGGTCTCATTTTAATGTGGATAACAGCCCTGTGAAGTAGGCAGGGTGGGCACCATTATCTGCATTTGACAGATGTGGAAACAGAAAGCTAGAAAGAGTTCAAGGCCTTGCCCCAAATCACAGCAAATCTGTAATAACCCGGACCAGAGCCCACATCTCTTGCCTCTTTGTTTAGTGAAAAACAAACTATCCCCACATTGCCTTACAGACTTCAAGCTTGAGTGCCTGGGAGAATTGTGGCACTATGAACAGAAATGGGATTATTGTGGAATTGACATTATAAACATTAGCATTAAAAGTTTTATGACTGTTATATTAAAAAAAGCTTTTATTAAGCACCTAATTAGCCTTGACAATAGACTCTTGCAGAGTAAAAACAAAGTTCCATAGACACATGCTACATGACTTTCCAAGGGCTTATCAAAAATAACTAAAGTGGAAGTTTTTAATGTTAATTATAGTCATTGTGCCAGATAGGGTGAATAGTAAGTACTGTTACTGTTTAGAACGTGGGGGACAGTAGAAAGGTGTTGGATTAAGAAGATCTGGGCTCAAGATCTCGCTCTGACATAGCTGTGTGACCCTGGCCAGGTCTCTTGGCCTTTCCGAGCCTCAGTGTCCTCATCTGTAATATGAGGACAAAGATACTTTCAATGTTTTACCTCCCAGGGCAATTAGGAGGAAAAAGCCAAGTGAAGTGCCAAGTCAAAGTGGGACATTCTTACCTAGTCAGCATCTCTGATTACAGCCAACATTATTGATGTGAGTATCAATTCAGTACAAAGCATTGCCTCTTCCCTCTGGCACAGCTGCTCCTGTCTGAATCACCTTTGACGATCCAGGAGCATAACTTTAGGCCCTGAAAGCTCTGGAGCTGGCTGGCCTTTTCTGAAGTGGAGTTGGCCCCCAGCTCCAGGCCCACTCCACATTGGCAAGTGAGCTTTGGGGATCTGTTTTGTCTAGTTCAGCACAGCAACTTTATATTGACTTAAATAGTGGTTAGCCCTTAGTAAACATACCTGGAGGCACATGTGTCCTTCATAAAACATGGTGTTTTAGTGCTGCTATCGCTGTGCGTAGATGGAACTTAAAAGTTTTCTGTCCTCTGTACCCCATGTACTTAGAGAAAGTGCTAAAACAGTTTCTCAATCATCTATAGCAGTCACTTAATAGCAGCAATTAAGCAAACCAGTGGAGAATCCCATGTGTGGCTCGAAAGCAACATAGTGTTTTGGCAGGAAACTCCTCAGCCAGGTTTTGATTTGAGCCATAAGATCAAAGCTTCAGGGCTGGAAGTGACCTCACATGTCATCTAGTCCAATCCCCTCATTTTACAGAGGAGTAAACTGAGGCCCAGAGTGTAGAAGTGACTTAGGGTCACACAGACAAGTAAGCAGCAGAGGCAGGATTTGAACGCAACTCCTCTAACCCCAAATCCAAGGCTAACACAGGTTAGATGGTGGGGGAAAAGCTGACCTGACTGAAAAATGAATCACAGAGAATCCATAAAATGGGGGTACTTTGGGAGTTATTTTTCACATACTCTGTCTCTTTAGCTAGTTCCTTTCTTCCCTCTACTTCTAAATTTGAACCATATGAGCCTTAACTCATTTGTTCACCCATAGATGAGGGATCTGAGCCAGAATTAGTATGGGTGCTGAGGGCTTGGCCCCAAATGGCTATGTGTATAGTGTCTTCCTCTCTACTAGACTCATTCCCGTGTCTTCTGAAACCCTCTTGATATTTCTGATCTGGGCGTGGAGGCGGCGGCGGGGGGGGGGGGGGGGGGGGGGGGATCCTTCTCCTCCCATTGTAAACTTGTACTCATTTGTAAAAATGGAGGTGGCCATCTTTAAAAAGGTGATTAGGAGGAAAGTCTTTTGCAAGCTGTTGGGGGCAGCAACAGGACCTTCCTTGCAAATAACAAATGCTCAATACATATTTTGAAGAATGCAAAGAATCAAGTGAGGGTCCTGGCTTTCTCTTCACCCTGCCTCTCCCCAGAGCCAATCAGTTGCCAAGGCTCATTGCTTCTTTTGACACAACCTCCCTCCCACTGTCCTCTTCTTGTAATGCACACAGTCACTACTTTAGGTCAGGCTATCCTTACCTGGACTAGTGCAAGAGCCTCCTGATTGTCCTCCCTGCCTCAAGGGATCCCCACCCCTCCAATTCATCCACTGTGGAGTTATCAAAGGGCTGTCACTGAAGTGCCCCTCTGACCATTGCATGCTCCTGCCCAACAAACTCCATCGATTCCTTCCCTCTTACCTTGAGGAACAAAACCAGGGAGGATCATTTTACCAACTGACACCTATTCTATGATTTATAATCTTAGACAGCTGCCCAGGATAAGAGGTTGAGTGACTTGCCCAAGGTCACACAGCCAGTATGTGTCAGAGGCAGAACACAAACCTCAAGCCTTTCGGACTCCAAGGCCAGCTCTCTATCCCTTCATTATTCTAGGCGCTCTCACTTTATCTTTATTTTGTATGTTCTTATATGTATATATATATATATATATATATATACACATATATATATATACACATATATATACAAATATATATATATATAAATATATATATATTTATATATATATAAATATATACATATACACATATACACATACAAACACACTATTATATATACACACATATATATTATATACTATATCATAGTATAAGCTCCAAATATACTATAGGTTCCTTGAGGTTAGGAACCACTTAATTTTTTCCTTTGTATCCCCAGCACTCAACATAGTACCTGGAACATAGTAGGCACTTTAAAAACACTTATTGATTGACAAAGTATTGTGCATATAGTCACCTCTTACATTTCCAAAGTTTAAAATAAAGCATCTCAAGTAAGAATTAGCAGGCAAGAGACGATGAGTCTCTTGGAATTGAGCTGGGACAGTACACAGACCCCAGACATATTCTGATCTATATCACTGGACTCCTCTCCTATTTATCTCCTTTCTTCCCTCCCCTCTCTGATCTCCTCTGTTCTCCCCTCCAATCACCAATTTCCTCTTGTCTCCTCTCCCATCTACTCTCCTCTCTTCTACTATCTATCTCCTCTCCTCTTTCCTCTCATCTCCTATTTATCTCCTCTCTATCTCCACTCCTCTCTCTTCTCCATCTCCTTTCTTCCCCTCTCCCCTCCTCTCCTATTGATCTTTCTCTCCACTCCTATCTCCTTTCCCATCTGCTCTCCTCTCTTATCTCTACTTCTCTCCTATTCATCTCCTCTCCTTTCCCCTCTCCTCTCTGATATCCTGTCCTCTCCTATCTATCTCCCCTCCTCACCTCTTTCCTCTCCTATTTATGTCCTCTCCAATCTCCGATCTACTCCTTCTCTTCCCTCCTTTCCCCTCACCAAACTCCTCTCCTATTGATCTCCTCTGCCCTTTCTCATCTCCTCTCTTCTCCTCTCCTATTTATGTCCTCTTCCCTCACAGACATCTCCTCTCCTCTCTCCAATCTTCTCTCGTGTCTCCTCCCCTCTCCCCTCCTATCTCCTCTCCCCTCAACAATTTCAGCTCACACTCTCCTATCTCCTCTTCTCTCCTATTTATCTCCTTTCCAATCTCCTCTCTCATCTCATCTCCTATTTATCTCCTCTCTTCTCCCCCCTCTGATTTCCTCTCCCCTCTCCTATCTATCGCCTCTCCTCTACTGTTTATCTCTTCTGCCCTCTTCTCCTATCTCCTTTCCCCTTCTCTTCCCTCCCTTCTCCTCTCTACAGAGGCTCCCTATTACCTCTAAATTAAAATGGAGACTTTGCCATTTAGGACTCTTTGTAATCTGGTCCCCTTCCTCCTTTTCCAGGCTTCTTCCTCTTTAGTCCCTTCAAATACCTCAAATCCAGCAAAACTGGATCACCTGTTATTCCTTGAATGGGGCTCTCCATTTCAATCTCTGTATCCTTGTCCTGGCTAACCCCAGGGTCCATAATTCTCCATCTTAATTTCCACTTCCTGACTCCCTGGTTTCCTTTAAGACTCAGGTCAAAGGCCACCCTTTTGGAGAAAATATTTTTGGTTCCTTTAAGTTGCTAGTGCATTCTACTATGAGATTACCTTGCATCGACTCCCTCATTCATATATATGTGTACACATACATATACACACATATATGTAATGTCAAATACATATCTTCTATGTACAAGTTACTTGTACATCAAAGAACTTTTTTCTATGTTATAGTTATTTCTATGTTTTGTCTCTCATTAGAAATGTAAAGTCCTTAAGAGGAGGAACTGTTTTTCTCTTAATTTTCATCCTCAATACTGAGCAAGGTGCTTAGAATACAGTGGGCACTTTAAAAGATGCTTATTGTTTGATTGAGTCAGGTAGTTGGCACAGTGGATAGAGGGCCCGGCTTGGAGTCAGGAAGGCTCATATTCCTGAGCTCAAATCTGGCTGGTGACCTTGCACAGCCCTCCCTCACTCAAATTGCAAGTCACGTCATCAGTTCTCTGATGTCATGGTCCTCTTCAGAAACGAAGGACAAACACAACAATCACTGGACTGCCACCAAGGTGTTGTCCTGTAATGCCTCATTGTAGTGGCAAAGTGGCCCTGGTCTCTTGAAGGCTTTGCCAGCCGACTAAAAGCTCTGGCAGATCCTACCAAACTGGGAAGGCTTCAGGTTGAAAAATTCTAGAAGCCTCGGTCATAAAGGATCTCTAGTCTTCATTAAGTCATTCTTTCTGCCTTAAAGCAGAGCTCAGTTTAAACTGTCCCACTCAGAAAGTTCTTTCTCTTAGAGTAAAATATCTGCAGGGAAAGCGCCTGTTCAGTCTCCCTTAGCAATCCATTCCGCCCAAATCAATTCAAGGTAGCATGGGATATCATTATAAGACTAGTGGAAAGGGGGTGGGTGGGGGTGGTGATGATCCATATTAACATAGGGGAAAGTATAGAATTGAGGGGGGAGGGGAAGCCCAGAAGGGAGGGAAGGAGGCCACTGAGTAATTACAAAGTTGACCCTGTCCACAATCTGTTGCCATCATTTAGGTGGAGCCTCTCCTCCCCGCAGTGTTCAGTCTCTGGCTAACTCAACTCCTGTTTCCTTTGACACCCTAACTTCTCAGTTGCCCAACAGCATTAGCTCCCAGGGCCTTTGTATTTAGTCTCCCTTAATCCTTTAACCACATTCAAGTGGCACCGACCCTCATGTACCCCACCTCTTGTCTCTGCCCACTTAGAGCTTGGCTCAAGATACTCACACATATTCTGAAGTTTAAATGGGTCTTGCTCTCATTCTTTCTGTTTCTGGCAAAGGAACAACTGGCAGCTGGAAAAGCAGTAGGCATAGGAGCTTCCTGACTGGAGGAACTGTTGCTGTCAGAACTGACGCGGCGATGTAGGGGCTCATCAGACAATGGGGACAGTGGAGGTGGGAATAGCTTGTCATCTCTCTTCTTTGTCATTTTTTTGGCTAGAATATTTCTGGTGGAGGAAAACAAAAATTGTTTGTGTTCTAAGCCTTTTTTCTCCTCATATTCCTTGTTATTTAGGGGAGCATTTTAAGTGATGATAGATGCCACAGTCCCTTACTGATCATGGCCTTCCAACGAGGTTGAGTGTATACACTAGAAGTTAGGTTTGGGTCTTTGAAGCAGATTTCTAGGATATATTTACTCTTATCGTTTAGGCCTTTCCAGGCTAATTCACACTCACTGGATTTTTTGGGGAAATCCAATATATACTTTAATCTGTGCCCCCCTCCCCATTTAAAAGGAAGGTTTCTCCTTATTTTGAAGTAGAACTTCCTGGCAGAAGCCCTCAGTAAATGATGGGATAATGATCAGAGAGAGCTTTTCTTAAGATAGATGCGCACACATTCCTCACATACCTATGGGAAAAGATGGCAAAATCAGGTGAACAAAATTGTTTGCCTCAGCAGCAAGACATCATAAACACCTGCCTCCAGGCACCCCACTTTCCAGAATGTGTCTCTTTTAGTCACGGCAAAACTACGCATTTTCAAATACAAGCACACCTTATTTTAGAACTTGTAGAAATGGGCAATCTGCCCAAAGAACCAAAGTCACAAAATAATCAAAAACCCCGATGAAGGCCTTCAGGCCCTGATACTTGTTTACGATGGGAATGCAGGCATGGATTTTTATTTTAGTTACTGTTTTAGTCTAATCAATGAGGATTACTTGAATTTTCATTTTTTCTTGCACAACTAATATTGCACTGAATAGTCATTTACTTTCCATGATTATTGACAAAAATTTTCAGGAGCAAATTAAGTCAACAAGAATTATGTTTTCCTCCTGGTCAACTTCAGTCAGTGTCAGAAGATATAGATTTACAATATCTCAAAGCAGCAAATCAAAGACGAAGAAGCAGTGGAGCAGAATGATGTCCTGAACTGGGGGAAGTCAATATTGGCTCCTTGTTCCACTTCATTGGGGTTGCACAAATTTGCCAATTTTAATAATATTTGTCATCCTCTATCTCTTGTTCCATAATTGTGCCTCCCCTACCCCCAATGTCAATTCTCACCAGGCATAAGAATTTTAAATCCCTCTAAGTGTTTCTACCATTATTATAACTGGCTAAAATTAAGTTTTAATCTTGCCCTACAAGAAAGTAAGGGGGAGTGATAGAAGGGAGGGCAGACTGGGGAAAGGGGAAATCAAAATACACGCCATCTTGGGGTGGGGGTAGGGGAGAGATGGAGAAAAAAATCTGGAACTCAAAATCTTGTGAAAATGAATGTTGAAAATGAAAAATAAATATATTAATTTAAAAAGTGAAATGAATTTTTAAAACATTTGGCAATAGTTTTTTAACTGCTTTCCCCAACAGAAGTAATTTTAAAACATCATGATGCGTGATTAAAATGATCTCTAACATAAGCTTGTGAAATCCCCCAAAAATATAGGACCAAGCTAAGCCCTAGAGATACAGTTAGCTGAACTTTAGAAATCTCTGCATACAGATATCAAAGATGCCTTTAGCACAGAGGAGGTGACGGTCAATTAGCTGCAGGTTTCCCTCTGCTTCTGGTGCTCATATGGGCCATACTAGAAGGGCAGACGGAGAGGAGATGGGAGGGCTGGCTCCTCTGCTCTGCACATCACATAGGTCCAGTATAGTCCACTGGAGTCTATTGGGGAGGAGGGCCTTTCCTTATTTACCCAAAGACCTAGAGCCTGGGGTTTGCAGAAGCCCTTCAATGATGGGCATATTCTAGCAGCACCAGTGAGGACATCCTGGAGCACTCTTTTTCCTTCCTCTGCTAGTCAGCTAGTTCCCAGAGGAGAAGGGGGTGAAGCAGCAATTCCTCCTTTGATGACATTGGAAGTACTCTCGCAGCAAGGTGAGTCTTTAGAGCCCAGCAAAGACCTAAGATCATCTTCTCCACATGGAAGAGAGATCTTGGTCTCCAGGGGCTTTCCAAGGTTTTCGTGGAAAGCATCAGTTAGCTACAGATGTACAGAGAAGAATGGTTGCCTAAAGCGATATCCAGGGAAAGCCTTCAGAGAGAGAAATTGGGGTTTTTTTTCACCCTATTTGTACCACTGATATCTTATATTCTGATTGGTGGTTTTTAAATGACAAAGTAGACCCGTTTTCTTCTGTTGCTTCCTCCTCCTCCCAAATAGCAAAAGACCCTAGGTCTCCCTACTTATGGAAATTTAAAGAGAATAGAAAGATATCATGGGAAATGAGATGTTTGCTCAGAGAGACTGCCTATATTTTCTGGCTTCCATATGGCATAGAAAGAAAAACATAAATGGTTTGCTTATGAAAAAAAGACAGTTGGGGGAAATGAAGAGAGCAAAAGACCAAACATGTAGGGCCCTGGCACTAATATTTATCACCTACAGGAATTCTGCATGAGGAATTGCCCTTCTCAGAACCTCCTTATCCTGACTGGCATTAGAGATAGCCTGCCTTTTCCTAAGCCTGGCTTCTGCTTCTGCCAGCTATCTTCTGGCCTCGAATTCTTTCCTCCCTTTGGAAGATGGCTTGGAATGGTTTGAGCCTGGCAGCTGGGGCATTTTTAAACATTAGGTATGATTTGGAGGGTGTGCACCAGAGTGTGCTTCTCTTTCCGGAGGCAGTCCACAGTCTCAGGGAGTGAAGGTGGAGCTACTGGTATTCTGAGGGTACAGTGGAAGGCAGAACCAGGGAGGTATAAGCAGTGAGAGAACTGAAGTTCATAAACACTGGCAGATAAGACTTATGCCAACTTACTGCTACTAAACAACAAGCTGGGAAACCCATTGGTGTCAGTATTTAGCCACGCTGGTGCTAGGCTGTGGGCTACTAATAGGCATTTGATGGAAGTCATCTTTACTTCTGAATGAATCTATGGCAATAATTATCCGGGCTGATAAGCAGCTGGCATGACTGTTAGTTAACTTAGATTTAGAATCCAGGAAGAAATATAGTCAAAATGTCAGGGAGGAACAGAGGGCTGGACTTTGCACTGGGAAGTTTATGCAGTTGGAGGAAGAAGGGAAGGAGGCTGATTGGCAGACAACAAAAATGTCACAGCCTGCGAGCCTTCTGCCTTTTGAGGGTGGTCAAAAAGGTGCAGAAAACTCAGTGCCCTTTAAAGCAGCAGATTTCTCCCTTATCTGTCCTCAGCCCCACCTGACTGCTTTTCATTAAGGCCTGAGAGAGCCATTGATTCTGCCGTTCTCATCAACTGTTCTCTCTTCGATCTCCAAATATCACACGCTCTTCCTCAAACAAAGCGAGACTATTTTAGACCTAAGGATGGGGGAACAACAAATTATTTTCTTCATGAAGTGATCTGCTTAGTCAAAATTGCCACTGGAAATTGTTCATTGGGTCATTTGGTTGATGGGGTAGAAGTATTAGTGTCGCCCTGTGTGTTAGGTCACTTTTGTTTCTGTTCTACTTTGGGACAAATGCCATTTGGGGCTTATGCAACGGTTCTATGAGATGGTACATAGAACTGCCACAAGGATAAATTTGGGGGCAATGCAATGATCTGTTGCCATACATGTGTGTACCAGCCCTTTATGCTCACCATTTGTGCTGAGGGATGCCCATCTCTTACCTGAGGCTCCTCTGGGATGCCCCCCCCCCTACTCTGCAGGTACTTAAAGCTCTAGAACACTTAAATAATAGAATTAATGTACAAAGAAACAAACCAAACTTACTCTTTAGTGTTTGGGAATCTGTGACTACTGGGGATTGGTGAAATGCAAGGTGGGAGCAGACAGGAAGGCGGGATATCTTCTAGCCGCTGCTTCTTGTTCTCCGCGAACAGGTCCAAAGGGTCAGATGGCTTTAATAAAAAAGAAAGCATGAATCACACAGGATCTACATCCAAACATTCTACTTATAGGGAATAGTAAAGTCTAAGGTTAAGGCAGGCTGCTTTTTATAAATAGGAGTATGGGATGGGTGGGTCAGAGATGCTTATATTAATTAACGGTGCCTTTTATATGCACACTGCTATCTGAGCAGCCAAACATCAGGCAGCACAGATAGAGCTGACTTGTGCTCTGAATGCCTGATTCAGCATGTGATGGATATGTTGACATTTGGCTTGCCTCTTTTCTCTGTCACGATGCTCCCCAAATGAACAGTATAGAACCAAAGTTGTAGCCACAGGTACAAAGCTTGCCCAAGCTGATAGCTAGTACACTGGTAGTGATAGAGGAGGTGAGATTGGGAGGGTGCTAGGGCAATCCACAAAGAACATGGCATCTTTTCTGGCATTTTCCTGGGGTGCCCATAATTTAAACTTACTGTACTGGAGGTAGCCAGTAAAAGTTTGTTCTATGCTTCATCTTCAGGGTACCTCTTGTCTGCCCTATGAGATATGGGGCCGTCATGAGACAAAACGACCATAGAAACTGAGGCTCGGCAACCTTGCATTTAGCCACTCTGCCCTAGGTTTTCTATGCTATGCATAAACAGCATTCCAACGATCACTGTTGCTTGGAATTTTGTCTCTGCCTGGAACAAGGAGAACTGAAGTGGAATGTAGCTATGTGGATGCTCATTGGGAAAAGGTAGTTATGATGCACCTCTGTGTCTCTGAAGATGATGAGGAAGGAAGAAGAGGGTAGAACTTTCAAAAAATTTGATCATTTTGACAATCTGTAGCTTCCATGGAGGGGAGAAGATGAGGAATTCAGGAAAACAGAGAGCACCTCTCAGGCTCTAAACCTCAGATGAGGGGGGTGGAGACCCAGGAGAGGGGGAACCAACTCTCTCTGTCCATTTCTTTCCCCTAGCAGAGAATGCAGCTGTCATTCCTGACTAACCTGGGGACTACAACTTATCAGCAGGGCAAATGTCCAAATCCTACTTTATTCCTTAATAACAAGCATTACTGTCCTAAATGGATACAGCCCTTGGGGCTGTGCTTTAACAGGCAGTGGAATCGTGTTGAGTGTGACCTTGAACAATGGGCAGCCCACCCTTAGGTGACCTACCTTGTATTTCCTCTTGTTCTTGGCAGGCATCTTCTCAGCAAATGAAGGGCCGGGTGACTCTCGGGACTGGGGGAACTGTGGTGGTTGTGTTTGTGGTTGTGCTGGTTTTGTGTTATTCTCTCTGGGCTCAGCCTTGGTGGAAATGGTTCCAGGTGGGTCTCGGCCAGGTACTCTAGCCAGTAAGCCAAGATCTATTTTGACCCAAAGTGCTTTAGCGTCATCATAATCACGTATTGGGGACAGAAGTTCAGTTTGCACGATGGGCAGAGGTGAGAACAGCTGCTCCTCCACCTCATTGGTGGTGGTGTCCATACAGTAGCTGCTGCTACTGCTGCTGCTGCTTCCTGTTAAAGTGCTGACATTGATGACGCCACTGCCTGGAGCCTCCTTAGGTTTGACAGCACTGGTCAAAGTGGGACCAGGAGGTGCCACTTTGACCTGTAAGGCTTCATCTTGGTCAGTGTTTGAGTCTGAAGTCGAGGAATCGGTTTCGACAAATTCTCGAGACTTGGGGACAATTTTTCCAGAGCCTCTGAACTTCTTCTTTTCAGCAATAAATGCTGCAGTAAGTTTGGGTTCTTTCCTTGGGGCCAGTTTTCCAACTGCTGCTCTATTCCGTGCTTTGGCCTGCTCTGGGTGTTCCAGTGTGTCTTTTTCTTTGGGAGTGTTGCTGGGCTGAATATTTGGTCTAGGCCAGGGGTATTCTTCGGTGCTGGGTGTCCTTTCAACCTTCTGGGGTTGCTTTTTGCCTATGGTCCTTTGTGAGGCTGCTTCATTTTGAGCAGGTGACTTCTGCCTGGAGTTTTTGGCCTCTACAGGAGGAGGTGGTTTCTGGATAAGCCGTTGTCGAGCTTTCTCCCGGAGAGGGCTAAGGAGAGGCCTCTCTTTGGGTTCAATCTGGAATAGGCCAGGATTGACTTTTCCCTTATTCTGTACTTCAGTTTGTGGGGTGATGGAAAGTAGAGAACTGTTCTCATTGGAAGTCTCATTTTGGTTGCTTATAATTGTCTTGTTATGAGGGTTCACTTTGTTCAGCCATTTGTCGAGCTGCCACTTGTTGGTTGAAGGAGGCTCTGGCTGTGGGTGGCAAAACGACACAAAGTTAATTTGACATTAGGTGGAAGCCAGCAATATCCTCAGCTTATTGACACTTGACTAAAGAAGGCAAAAGCATAGCTGTAGTTACTACATCACTTTCAAGGTTCCCTGTAATACGTCACCACTACAGAACTAGTACCCTAGTGATGTCCACTCACTATCCCCCAAACACACACCACTCACTCATGCTTCCATATCTTGGAAGTTACCTTACTCTGTGATGGTTTCTCCTGTCCTATCTGCTCACCCAGGTGCCTCCAAATCCCCTTTCTCAGGTTACTTTGCCCCACACAAAGCTCTGAGCTAATTCAATTGCTTTTCCCCTTCTCTGTTTTCTTTAGTACCATTTCTATTTCCTCTGGGAGAACATCTGGGGCAGCTGTTGATGGTAAAGTTAAAATAGGCTAGCTCTGCTATCCTTGATGGCAAAAAGAATTTGGTATAAAACATCTTTCAGATCTTTTCTCTTTTTCATCTGTTGTCCTCACTCCAGTTTCATCCTTAAATACCCTCAAGAGATCTTTGTGTAATAGGCCTGTTTGTGAAGTGCTTTTGTTTTCCCTTTCCATCCATTGTTTCTTACTTTTTTATGAGATGGCACTGCTCACACACTTCCACCACCCTTTCATGAGCTGACATGGCTAAGGAATTCCTGAACAAAGGCCAGCTTACTGCTAACAAACCCTTCTGAACTTAGTTTGGGACTTGGCTTGTAGACACAGCATTACAAGATAAGGTCCTACCTCCACTTAAAAAAATATTTCCTATGAGCTAAGATAGGCCTTGTGTAGTATCTAGGGCATATTTTGTGTTATGGACCCCTTTGGCAATCCAGTGAATCCTATGGACTCCTTCTCAAAATAATGTGTTGAAATAATTAAAGGAAATGCTAAATTTCAGTTAGAGGGTGGTGAAAATAAAGATTGAATTTTTTTCTACCCAAGTTCACAGACCCCTGGAAACCTAGATCCTTTGTTTTAGAGAGCTACCTAGGACCTAAGAGGTTAAGATATTTGCCTGTGGGCACAGTGCTACACCGAGGAAGGACTTGCACCCAAGTCCTCCTGACTCCAAAGCCAGTCCTCTATGCACTAATAAAAAGAACTCACAGTTATATAATTTAAGTTTTGCAAAGTAGCACAAATAATATTATTCTTATCTTACAGACAGGGAAACTGTGGCCCAGAGAGGTTAAGCAAACTGATCAGAGACACACAACTAATATGAGAACTGCCATTAAAACCAAGTCTCTTGATTTCGAATTCAGCTCTCTTCCCACTTAGCAAAGAAAAGAGCAACAGAATAACTTCAGTGGAAGAAAAAAGGAAAGGAGAAAACCCAACTGGGAACAGGGCTGGGGTTTCCACAAACTAGGCCTTGCATGCCCAGTGCTGGGCAAGGGAGTCAGTTACCTCGGGTGTGTTGCTTCGGGATTCCTCGTTGCCCTCGCTGTCACTAGAGGTGCTCTCACTGTCAGAATCAGACTCAGAACTGCTGTCAGATTCACTGGAACTTCCAGACCCCCCACTGGAGGGGATGACAACGGGCTCAGGGGCAGGTGGCAGCAGTGTTGGGCTGAAAGAGACAAGTGGCATTCTTGGCATTTTTTTCAGCAACATGCAACAGACGTCACAAACCATCATTCAGTAAGTATTTATCATCTGTGCCTCCCATTTTCTTGGCTTGCAAAAGGAATACAAGACATGCTCAGTGCCCTTTTGAAACCTATGTCATTGAGGACATAAGACACCCATATGGAAATAGTGATGTAACAATGTGACTCAGGAGGTGAGAAAGGGATGCCCAGTGGATAAGAAGTATAAACAAGACCTCAATACCAGGAAGGAAACAGACCTTTTTTCTAGTGTCTTATTTACAAACCATCATAAAGACTCTACCCTTCACTTTGAGCCTTGCCAGCTATTCAGTGAAGTGATTACAGATACCCTTATTTCCATTTTAGAGATGAGGAAATTGAACTCTGCCCCCACCCCCAAAAAGTAAAGTGATGGCAAGAAAGTAGCAGAGGCAGGATTCAAACCCAGCTCTCTCCTAGACCTAAGGCCATTATTTTTTCAGTTTCTGTCTTGGTAATACAAGATCCAATAGACCTAATAATTGAAGGTGCATTCATGAGACTGTGAGCTCCTCAAGGGCAGGGCACTTACTAAACACTTAGTGAATGACTGACTGCAAGACTCAACAGATCTTTAACAGATTTTTTTTTAACATTGCAATAAGACATCATAATTAAAATTGAGTTTGTGGTAATGGTGCTAGAGGCATTGAAAAGGAAGGCCAGAGTTTCCTAGGCATTTGGAGTTATGCTATAGCCCTACATGGTCAGCTGCCAAGCAGCTAATACTTCGGCTATGAAAATGATCCCATTCTGATGTAGGATGGTTTGCCCCACATCTCTTCAAATTAGGTCCTTCGGAAAAAACTATTCTGAACTTCTCAAACCTGAAATAAAATGGGCACATCCATATACAGAGTAGAACAGAGGAAGAAATGGTGAATCCCTATGACTTTATTTGAATTTTGAAAGCCACCAATTCATCTGAGGACGCAGAGTAGATTCAGACTTGGCTTGGCACTTAGATATTTGTTTTCTATCTATTTCTTATAAATTCCATCATCAACAAACATGAACATTTGGGTATGCAAAGAACAAAAGAGGATCACATGAAATCATGGACATGTTAGTTTGTAAAGTGCATAGTCAGAGTAAAATAAGAGTGACAAAATTTCTATGTTTATTCCCTTCTGAACTTTTTCATTTCACATCTGGAGTTTTTGTTTTCTTGATGCTTCTATCCCTTTTTGGTATCTCAATCAATCCCTGCCCCCAGTGCACCCTCTCTTTTAACTAAACAAATCAACATATTGGCCATGTCTGAAAAATGATCTCCCCTTCAGTCCACTGGCTCTCTGCCAAGAGGCATCCCTCATGTCTGTGGAGGAGCCAGCAGACTAGCTAATGGAACAGGCCTCTACTCCAAGAAGTCCTCCCAAGTTGCTCAAATGGTTTTCATTTGCAACTATACTGTTACTCGAATACAGGGAATTCCTTCCGACATGCCCCATATTCCTCAGGACTCATACTTTCCCAATTTTCCCCATCCTCCATCCCTCATAAAAATTATTAATTGTTTTCTGTGGTCATATTGTTCAAAGTTGTACACCTACATGGTTATAGAGGGATGAAAAGAGGCACAGATAAAGTGAATGTTGAACCTAGAAGGAAGCCTAAAGATCATTCAAAGGTCCAAAGCCCAAGGTCACATTGCAGTTTACTGGCAGAACCGAGACTAGAACCAGGGGTGCCTCATTCCTGGTCCAATCGTGTCTCCTCCAATAAAACCTTTTAGGAACTCTTTGAAAACATGTACCAGAAGGGATGGTCATAAGGAACCACTTTGATCGATTTAAAATTTGTGAATCTGATCCAGCAAAATGTTTGACAACTTCCCAGTTCTAATACTTCTTAAGCCATCCTTGGCTCTCAATATTCATGTGCATGCATTTCAGAACTTGAGTGCAAACGATCCAGGGCTTTCTCTCTTCTATTCTCATGGCCTCTTTGACCTCGTTTTGTTAGATACGAGGACCCCCTCCCCCTTTTAAAGCAAATGTCTCGCTTCAACTAACTTAGACCATTCCAAAATGTTGGGCCAAGGTTGAGCTTGAGAAAGGTGACTGAAGGAGGGCAGTTCTATCCTAATTTTTTTCTCCCTATGGTGAAGCATGCTTCCCTTCTCATCCCCCTACCCACCTTCCTCAAACTCATTCTGCCCAAGGACCATGGATGTGGGTGGCCACTCTTACTCCTTTTGTCCTCTGACATCAGGCCCTGGGCTAAAGGAACCCTGAGGTACAATTACTGAGGAAGCTGGACTAAACCGTGGGAGAAACATGAGGCTTTCAGTCCTTTCTTTAGCCTAAATTAGTCCATACTCTCCCTCGCCCCTCCTCTTCACATAAGCCTATTCTTCTCCAAGATTACAGCTCTATGAGCTGGGAAGAAAGCCATCTTTACCTGCTGGTCAGGAAGGAATGTAATCCCTTTAAAATCTGCCAGACTTTAAATGCTGGAGAGGCTGTGGGAAAATGGCTATATTGATGGCCTGGTGGTGGAGCTGTCAACTAGTCCAATCATTCTGGAAAGCAATTAGGAACTAGGCTCCTAAACACTAGTAACTTGTACATACTAGGTAAATACCCCCAAAAAGATCAAAGAAAGGGACCCATATGTACAAAAATATCTATAGCAACTCTTTTTGTGATAGCAATGAACTGAAAACTAAGGGGATGCACACTAACTGGGGAATGACTGAACAAGTTACGGTATGAATGCTGTTGTGCCGTAAGGAGTAATGGGGGGGGGCGGTTTTAGAAAAACCTCAGAAGACCTGCATGAACTAATTCAAAGTAAAATGAGCAGAACTAGGAGAACAATATTATAAAGACAGATGAAGTTGAAAGAATTTGGGACTCTCTGTGTATAGATTAAGATAGATATAGATATGGTCAACTGTACATATTTCTAACAAAGTTTTAATTTTTCTTGCATTCTCAACAGGGGTGAGAGGAGGGGCTATGGGCGGGAGAGAAGGTGGACTTTCCTTTGAAAGAAATAATTTAATTATAAAACAACAATAAACTACCAGTTACTATTAGGGTATAGAAGCCTTCCTATTAACTGTTCCTTCTATTCCTTAAGAACTCCCCTTTAATCTTTTAAGCATGCATTTCCTTTTATATAGTCAAAGCCCACTTTAAAATACCTGCTAAACTCAAACTCTTCTGTCATATACACCAAGAGATGAAGAGGAGTAGGTAGAAAAGAGCCCTAAAAATAGTGCCTCATTTTACAAGCATTAACATCAACATGTACTTTTTTTCCTCCACTGACAGATTAATAATTGTGCATTAAATACAATCAGTAGTTTCTTAGATTACTTATTAAATACTGGTGAACACAGGAGATCAAACCAATCCAGAAACTATCAGAAATGAAGACATCTGGTTTCAATTCACTCTGCTAAATGTGTGCGTAAGATACAACCATTTACTGAGATTCGTAGAAGGGTAACCTCCTGGGAAGGAAGCTGATGGCTAAGGAGTAACCCAGGTTGAGTGGGGGAAGTCTTTCATTAATATCAGTTTTGCCTGTTTTCATCTTACTTGATAAATCAAAATAACAGTGATGATGAAAACTACAAACGTAATTATTTCATATTTACAATATGAATTACAATTACTTCTGACTTAAAAGTAATATCGCATTGGGTCTTGAAATGATTTCCCAACAATCTCCTAAAGCTAAATCTCTCATCTTATTGTTAGCTAGGACCATATGTCAAGTCAACTTCAAATACTGCCATACCAGACAAACAGATGGATTATATCGCCTTTTGATACATCATCAGCCATGAGTAGAAGTAATTGGGATATGGACAGAAGTCAAGGCAATAAACATTTGTTAAGCACTTACTATGTTCCAGGTCTTGTGCTAAGCACCAGGGATTCACAAAAAGGCAAAAAGGTCTATTCTCTGGGAGCTTGTTATAGTCTACCGGGGAGATAACATGTGATACCCACATCCCTGGGACCACAGAGGTATTGGAGTACTAACTAGGTTCCGTTTATATGTGTATGGAGATTTGGAGGGACTTGGATCTACAAAATTTGCAAAACGCATCATTAGTTAACTCTTTGTGAGTGCTACTATTAACCTCCAAGTGGACTATAGGCTACCAGGTGAAGGGTAAACTGACTTACAACTGGCCTATCCAAGGGACAGTGTTGTTTGATGCTTCTGTGATCTTATCAATGTAGAGACCGCCTCCAAAGGGTCACAACCCAGCATTGATAGAATGAATAAATTGTTTTGGAAGATCAAAGTGAGAGGAGGCCTGAAATGTTTTAAACACTTTATAAAATGAATCAGCCTCCAGAGCAATGGAATGAGGTATGACCCATCTCAACTTGATGTCACCACATAACAATATGAGTAATGGTAACTGTTGATCACTCTAGAAACCTCCCAGCAAGATTGGTGAACACGGGTGAAGGTGGACTTTGAGCTTTTCCAACTGGTGGTAGTTAAACATCCATAATACTTTGTGAGCAAAGGAACTGTCTCAAAGATCTTACAATGCATTTGATAGAGTAACTAAAACAGATGTTTAAACAAAATGCACCTAATCCTTCCATACTTTTTGGCACTAAAGGCCCAGACAAATGCAAGCCAAGATGAAAGAAAGGGCTGGCAGGGTAGTGCTGCCTTCTGTGAGCCAAAGCCTATGTTGAAGCTGACCCCAAATTACGGAAAGCTTTCCAAGAGGGTAAGAGAAAGCTTCTAGGGAATCTAGAACAAGGTCAGGGTCTTCCAATAATCAATCACATTAGCCCCAAATCCTAGAGAAAGGCACAGCTGTTCCATGACTTTGCCTCTTGCTGTTTCTACTCTGGAATCTTATCACCGTTTATCTAACAGTTCTGATAAGAGGCCCTTGGTGTTTACATAATGAAACATCTAAGGCAGAGAATCATCTCAGGGGAAAAAAAATCAAGTAGAAGGAAGAAAGGAATTTTAGTAAGCCATGCTAAGGGGCTGATGTGAAAAAGTGGAATGGTGCCCCCGATGGATGTTTTCTTTCATGTTACTGTTATAGTCAAAGCTGCATCTCCTTTGCGAGAAAGTGGCCTGTCCAAAGTAAAGCCAGGATTTGAACCCAGGTCCTCTAACTTGAAATTCACAGCTCTTTCCATTACAGCACTTTACCTCTTCATGGGCACATTCGCACACTGGAGGACTCAACTGGAAGGGGACTGAGAGGTCATGCAGAGCAAGCCCTTCACTTCTAGATGAGACTGAAGCCTATAGTGACTTGCCCAAGGTCATACAAATAGGAAATGGCAGTGCCAGGATTTGATCCTGGGTATTCAACTGGAAGGGGACTGAGAGGTCATGCAGAGCAAGCCCTTCACTTTTCTAGATGAGACTGAAGCCTATAGTGACTTGCCCAAGGTCATACAAATAGGAAATGGCAGTGCCAGGATTTGATCCTGGGTATTCTGACTCCAAAGGCAGTGCTTCTGCCTGTCACCAAATACTTAACACTTGCATATAAAGAAGATAATTCCAAGAGAATGAGGACTAAGACAAAGCCATTAGATTTGTTAAGTAAGAGGTTATCGGTGACCTTTAAGAACCAATTTCAGGCTAAAGGCAGAGAATCCAGATCACAGTGGGTTAAGCAGTGAATGGGTGATGGGGAGATGCTGGCTGCTCTTGACAGGGATGCAACCCTCCAATACAGCTAATGCCTCATTGCCTTATCCCCACTTAAACTAGCTCCCACCTACCTTCTTCCAGGGAAGACTAGTGGCTAAGACTGAGACAGAAATCCATCATCTGGTAAAAGCATGTTGGGGTTCTGTACCTGCCAAAATCGTCTCAGTATATTTATGGCTCCATCATTCCCGTAAGATTTTTCATGGATGGATCAGTAAATTCATTCACATGCCATGAAATACATGATTCTATTTGTCTTACATTATTACTTTATGGGAAATCCTAGGGTCCACTAACTGGGCCTCTGCCACATGACTGCTTACTATGAAACTTCCTTGCTTAAGAACCTACAAGGAGTCATGTCCTATCACATGGTGAGTCTAAACTCTTGGGCAACAGGGCTTTTAAGATCCTCTCTCTGACCTCTCCCATCTACTTAGCCCCTATTATCTTCCACCATTCCTCCACTCCAGCCAGCCTGGGCTGCTCATTCTCCGTTATTTTCAATCCCACCGTTTGCCAAGATTACTCTGGAAAGCCCCTTCTCTTTCCCTTTGCTTATCTCAAAACTACTCCGTCTCTCAAGAACTCTAGGACAGAATGAACTAATGTAAATAAATTTGCAAACTATAAAGCACTATCAAAATGTCAGCTAATATTAGAATGTAATGACACCTCCCTTTTCTGCAGGCCTATTGTACTAGCACTGCCCCGAGGAAGGAAGGAGCCTAATTATTCTTGAACCCTGGCTCCACAGCTACATTATAAGCTTCTAGCAGGAGAGAGCCATATCTTACAATTCCCAACAGCACAGGCCCTGACCCTCCTGCTTCTCCTCCCACCCTAATATCTCCTCAGTGTCTCTTTCACTGACTATTTTATTCTGTCCCCTCTTGGCCCTGAGATGTTGGTGTTTCTCAGACCTCAAGAAGAACCTTCTGTTCTTCCTACATCCTGCCTCACAGAACTAAGGCCTTCCTCTCTAGTTTTAACAAGTATCGTTCTACAGAAAAACAGCCTAAACCATAGCAGCATCACCAAGAACCTTTTTCCTAAGCTTTAGTCTGTATCCCTGGGCCTTAAGTTATTAGTGCATTAAAGTCTAGGGTGGTGAAAATCCTCTCCCCCTTCTCTCATCTCCATTCCCTTCTGCCCTTTCTGAATCCATAGCCTTCTCTGACCTCCCATTCCATTATGCTATCTCAAATCTTCGCTCTATCATTCGCATATTCTTCTTTATCCTAAATCTCTTTTCTACCTCCTTGCACTCATGGAAACCAAGCCTTTTCCAAAAGATACTTCATCCCTGGCCACCCTCTCTAGTACTGGCTGAGCCTTTTCTCAGAACCCCAAATCACTGGGCCTGGGGGAGAAATACTTACACTTCTTACACTCACTTCCAGACTATCCCTTTGCCACCATCACCGAGTAACCTTTATGGTTCCTCTCCATCCATCTTTATCACATGGTCCATCTCTGTATTGCAATCATATACTGGTCTCCAAGTAAATCACTTTCCTTCCTCAAGGAGTTTAGAGTCACAGAAGTCCTATTCACTCTAACCCTTGTCCCAGTATTTGGGAGATTTCAACATACACATCAATGTTCCATCAAATACTTGGGCTTCCAGTTAATCAAATTCCTTAAGTCCTGTAGTCATCCACCCACAGGGACAGTCACACTCAAAATCTGACCATTACGATTAACCACTCCACCCCTAGGATCCAGAACTTTGAAATTATCTTCTCTGACCACAGTCTTCTATCTTCATTCTCACTGTCACCTCCAGTCCCTTTGGCCCACCAGCTTCTCTTAGTCCATCAGCCCTATTCTGGTCTTGCTTTTCTTCCTTCATAGCCTTGAATCTTCATTTGACCAGTTCGAATTGAGTCCCTTGCACTATTGCCATTTTCATACTTTTGCTAAATCCTAACCTTATCCACCTCTTCCATTCCTTTCCACTTTTTTTATGCTGCTAAATGCTCAGGAAGAAAGTCACAGTGACTACGCCAAATGGTCTTATTAGAATTTTCTATTATTTGATCTCAAGTGGGCCTTTACTACTACTTGGCAATTCTTTTGTTAGTCCTGGACTCTTCACACCAGGTATTAGAAACATATTCTCTCCCTCTCTCTGTCCCTCTACCGTTAGTCCCTCCTCTGCAAAGGATGTTGCCTGAGGCCATCTGATTTCACTGCCTCTTTCTCCACCACTCTGTACCTCCCAGATCTGTCTTCATCATCCCAATCCTTTCCTCCATTATGCCAACTCTCTGCCAAGACTTGGGCCTTTACCATGCCCAGGATAAGCCTGGCACTTTTGCTCTTAATTCCAACCTCTACTATCTCCTTTCAGAGCTTGCCCCTTTGATCGTCTCCCTCTTTCTCTCATCCTCAATCTCTCATAACCTCCTAGCTCCTCTCCAACCATCTATAAATTTGCTCAAAACTTTCCCGTCCTTAAAATATCTCCACTTGACCTTGCCATTGCTTCAGGTTAACATCTTAAAATAGAAGATCTTCTCTCTTTCATAGTCAAATTCCTAGACATAGCTGTCTATACTCATTGTATCACTTTCCTTATCTCCCACTTCTTGCTCCCTGGCCAACTGGCTTCTGCCTCCAGCACTGCCATTTCCAAGGTTACCAACAATCTCTTACCTGCTGAATATATTGCCCTTTTTATCCTGCTTTAATCTCCACTCCCTTCGCCTACACTCAGGAAGTATAGTATGATGCAGTAGAGCCCTGGCCCTGGAGTCAAGACAGCTTTGGTTCAGATTCCACCTCTGGCACTTCAAAGCTGTGTGACCTTGGGCAAATCACTTGGCTCTCTGTGATTCAGTTTCTTCATGTAAAAAACATGAGGGTTGGATCTGAAGGGCTTTAAAAAGTCCCTTCCAGCTCTAAATCTGTAATCATATGATGCATATGACATTCCTTTAACTTCTGTAACACTATTTTCTCCCTGGGCTCTCCTCCTCAGGTTCCTTGGATGCATCCTCCTCCTCCTCCTCCTTCTCTCTCTCTCTCTCTCTCTCTCTCTCTCTCTCTCTCTCTCTCTCTCTCTCTCACACACACACACACACACACACACACACCCCTAGTGAACATCTCAAGGTTTTGTTCTAGTCCTTCTCTCTGCAATCTCATCAGCTACCATGGATTTAATGATCTCTATGCAGATGATTTCCATATCTATACCTCCACCCCTTATCTTTATCTTGATCTCCATTCAGGTCCTTATTACTAACTATTGCTGGCATAGTTCTACTGATTGTCCCATAGAAATTGCAAATTTAGGTCCAAAACACAAGTCATTATATTCCCCCCCCCTGAAAAAAAAACCATCCCTCTTCCTGGTATTTATATTTATTTATTCCTGGTACCATTTTATTTTTATATTTATTTTCCTGGTACCATTTGTCCAGTCACCAAGTTTCACAACCTTAACCAGCATTGAATTATATCTAACTGGTTGCTATGCCACTGCGTATCATGGTCTAACTATACTTTAAGATAATTTTTCCTACTGAGTAAGTTCCCAGCATGTGTGGTTTGATATTTTTAAAACAAAGTGAATATGTCCAGGGGTCATACGGCTTGCACATATGAATGACTAGGAACAATAAAGGGAGCGAGCCATGGTGAAGGTAAGTATTATATCAAGCAGCACATCTTCCTAATTAAGATGACGATTTTCATCTGAATAACAGGTAAAATTCTTGTCTCCTATTATTTTGATAATTTCATCAACCCATGATCTACTCTCTCAAGTTCTGGTGGTATAACTAATTGCCTGATGGAAGAACAATATTCAGTCAATTTGGGATTAAATTCTAGCTTGGAGGACTTCTGTGAAGGCCAGCACTATGTCACTGAGACTGTGGCCATTGCTAATTATGACAT
The DNA here is from genome assembly GCF_011100635.1 of Trichosurus vulpecula. Classification (NCBI taxonomy): domain Eukaryota; kingdom Metazoa; phylum Chordata; class Mammalia; order Diprotodontia; family Phalangeridae; genus Trichosurus; species Trichosurus vulpecula. The sequence continues at coordinate 31,073,245 of NC_050582.1, forward strand.
ACCTATGCATTAAGAGCATGAAGGTGTTCCTTTCCAAGGTAAATTGGCCTGAAAATCATCCCCCAACATTTTACTATAAATCACAAAGACTATTAATAAAAAATCAGAAACAATTACAATTCCTACAAAGATTCCCTCCCATCTGTTGTCCAAGACGATCAATGTCATATTTAAACCTGACATCTTAAATCTTCTACATGTAGAAACCTTCTAACTCCTAAAGCTCAGCTCTTTTCAACAGCGCTTCCTCTGCCCATTACTTTGAATGACAGCAAAGGAAATACTGGATCTCTAATCCTGTAACCTTATCGGACTGAAAAATCTTGCTTTGAAGCTAATATTCTCCCTTCTCATCAACACTAAATTAAAGGGGGTCAAGTGTGAATGAGAGGAGTTGAGAGGCTCCCACTCTGCCCAGGAATTCAGGGAGCTGGTTTAATCCTAAACCCAACTCACCTTTGACTTCACAATGAAAAGACTAATCATGGCTGCCAGTAAGAAGACAGCTCAAGTAGGGGCGCCTTTTCCATGGATTCCAGCATGCTCTATTGGAAGGACAGGATCACCTACAGGCACCAGGCTAAGCACCAAGAATGAAAATACAAAAGCTAGCGAGTCCCTGCCCTCTACAAGCTCAATTTCTAACAGGGCAGTGGTGACCAGGGAAGGCTGGAGTCACAGGCCGGGTGAATGGCACCATGGCCTGGCATGCTCTTTCCATCCAGAAGCAATGACAGTATGGATGGGATGTGATTTCCATTTCCAGAGCAGGAGGTAGAATGAAGGAATGGGCAGCACAGCAGGAAGACAGTGTGGGGTGGTAGCTGTGGCTAGCTAGATGGGGTTCATTGTTACCAGTCAGCTGTGAGCTAGGGCTTGGTCTGGGATGGCAAAGCAGCTGATGCCACGTAGGAGATTATGAAAAGGTCAAGGGACCAAGAAGGTGAAAAGATAGTTCTTTTTATGTCTACAGACCCTGACTCATCAAACATTTCAAAGTAACGCTATCTCTTCCCTTGGAGTCAGCAGGGGAGTTCTTCAAAGACAATGGCTGCTGCCAGTTGGTGGCACATGATGGTTTCTGGCAGAGGAGCTGAGCTTCATTTCAAAGTGAACTCACCCTAGTTTGGACTGGTATCTTTGAGATTCTCGGTTCTTTCGTTTTCACTGAAGGAAAGCACAATTTGAATAGCTCTCATTTATATAACTTTTTAAGGTTTGAAAAGTACTAACATTAGTAGCCTTCTTTTTCTGAGCCTCCTTCGAAAGGTCTCCTCCTTGAACGTCTAATGATGGTACCCATTTGGAAGCCAAGTAAACAGTCATTGATTTTTTGGAGCTGGACCATCAGGGACCTTGTGACACATCAATTTTTAGCGGTGCCTCCATTTTCTAGGATTACTTTAGTCGTTCTGATAGGAGGCCCGAAAAGAAAACAAACCTTGTAAGCATCTTGGATCCCACTACCAGGAATAAGGTATGCAGAAAACTAAAGTAAATCAAATATTATGGGAACTCCTAGAATACAGGGTGTTCCAAAAGTCTTAGTGCAGCTTTAATAGCTTAGAATTTCACCAAGACTTTTGGGATGCCCTGTGTATCTATATTAAAAACATCTCAAACCAATTCCCCCCTGCCCCCACACAGCAAAATAGCAAGAGATGCTACTAACATCTCTAAGGATATAACTTGCATGGCATGCATTTTGTTGTAATAGAGTCAAAAGGGCAATGATGCCATCTGTGCCCTGCGAGGAACAGATTTTTGCTCAATTCCTTTCCTTGATGTATCTGTTGTTGTTAGTGCATAGCTGAATGGTACATAATAATGGGAGGGAAGACAAAATCAACTTCAATTCCATGGCTTGACTTTGCTTTAATACTACGGTTTCCCTATGGTGGTTTATTCATTTATTGGTCTGATGGTTTTTACGAGTTGTGATTCAACATAGGTCCTCTCCTAGTATTGAGTATTATAAAGATATGGAGAATGTAATATAAGTCAGATACAATTATTTTTATGTGCCATGCTGGCAATACAGTAAATATGGGGACAGGAGGCAACGCTGCTTAGCAAAATGCTCTTAATATCCAAGGCAGTGTGAAAATGGAAAAGGAATCCATAATGACAACCAAGATTAGCCATTTGCTCTCTAACCTTATTTACAGAAGCAATCAAAGGTATTCAGGTCGAGTTAATGACCCTGTCTCCAATTAATTCAATTGTTTACAAACAACACTGATGCAGTGGCTGTCTCCCAGTCTGCCACCCAGGCTCAGAGGGAATACATGAGACTCCATTAAAAGTGACAATAACAATGCATTTCTTACTGAACCACTATTGTATTATAAATAAATTCCTGATGTTAAATTATGCTCCACGCTTTAACAGAAATTCAATTACGGAAATAATAAAAAGACCGTGTATTTGCCAAGCGCTTGGACGGTAATTTGGCTGCTTAGTTACCAGCAGTTGGCTGTTTTGCAATTTCTTCTTTGCAGAGTATTTCTTTTGAATAAGTGCCAGCCTTTTTCATACACATTTTATGAACAAGTTGCAAAATGAAATTTTGAGCTTTTGAATCCAATTATGAAAGACATAACTAAATCTATTATTGAAAAAAAAGCATCATGGAAGCCCTCGCCACCGTTGTTCCGAACCGTAGGGTAATTGAGGTAAGCACAGGTGCTGCTCATTATGGGCCATTGTGCACCATCTGAATTCTGGGAACTGTGGAATTCAGATGGTTTCCACTCTGTTTGTGTGAATAACAAACAGGCATGATTCGGAGGTTGTTTGTACAAGCTTGTACGCAGCTCATTTGGGACTCCTAAGACACCTGCTTACCCTTTGGAAGCCAAAACAGTATCATTTATGTGCTGGCTATCCTTGCTATGACAATTCTGGAGAAGTGACATATTTTATATGCTCCCTCCATCCTGTCCACCCCCTGCCCAACCTCTCTATCCCAACCCCTGCATTCAGTTTGCTATCAATGAAAGAAATAGAAAAAAAAACAAATCAAAGATGGAATAATTATCTACTGCAAATGGGTCCAGGGAACTCGGAAGCATCTTCTGACTTGAAAAGATTTGGACTATTTGCAGAAAACAAGGGCCACTTCTCCCTTATTGTCTTTAGATGTGTCATATGGAGGAAGAAAGAAAACAGATTTCCATCTACAAAGACTCTTGGGTCCTGCTGTCAGAACACAAATGAAAAAGGGGAAAGTTTCCTTTTATATCCCAATGGGCCACTGGTGCAGACTTCACAGGGAGAGCAATGGGGCACATAAGTCCCATGCCTGTGAGCATCATATACATTTCATTGCTGTGTTTCAACCCATAGCATCTTCTCACCTTTATTTCTAACTGATTCCATTTTTCAGTGACTTAATTTGTAACAGTTACATTTTGCAGCACTGGAAAGGCTGGTTCCCTCTATTTTGCTGTATGGCAAGCTAGTTCCATCTATAGTGATGCCACCTTGGGTATGGTGGCAACTGGCACCAGGAATTCCCACAGAACATAGAAAACTAAACCTGATTTCCTTTTTGCTTTTTTCTAGAATGGTTTTCTCCACTGTTAGGCTTACAAACTCAGGGGCTGTGTGTGTATTCCAACTGTCTTCCTGTGGATGTGGGAGCAAGTCAATAAGAAGGGGAATGATAACTAAAACCAGAAAACACCAGAAATTATATAGAAAGAGTTTGGGACTAGAAAAAAAGTCTATATGGAAACACTGCAATCCAATGTCAGTATTTCGGAATCCTTGGAATATCATTCTTCCAGTTTACAAACTCCTGTGCTGCAATGCCCAGAGCTCCTGGGGGAAGCCTTGCATTAATGAAGAGCAGTCAAAGACAAATCTATTTGGAAAAGGGTAATAGAATATCACCTGGAATAATCCAGACTTAATTTGTACCACTGCTATTTACCTTCTGGATCACACAAAGGTACAGATGTGGCAATGACTGAAATAAATCTAATAAAAACGTAGCCCAGCCTAAGGAAGTCCTGGTATTAGGCATTAAACATGACTGTTGTTGTTTGCCAATGCTCAAAAGGAAGGATATTGGAATTGCACTTCTCCCCCTTATCGTTATCCCAGAAAGAGCAAGGTAAAGTTATGCAGGCGTATAAATAATTTGGAAACCCTCATAGACAATATTCTAGTATGTGTCTCATTTGCACTTAAAAAAGCTGCCCTTCAGACCTTATGTACTTTTAAGATTTATCTGAAAGATACATGAAGAAGACTTCCAGCCAAAAATGTACATATTTAATGGAATTAGATCTCTAGGCAAGAGAATGTCAGAAGAAAGGGAAATAATAGAGAAGACGCAAGGTGTTCCTTTCTTGTGCTTTCTTGCTTTGATAAATATCTTCTGGGATGTCATTTACTAAAAAAGTCATGATTCTACAAAAAGAAAAACTAGTGGATAAAATATAATCTATTGCTGAAATAAGTTGCTATTTTCATATTTTCCTTGGATTACTTGATTTTTTGTCAGCTGGGGGCCTTGATGCTTGTTGAAAACCTGGGAATTACTGTGGAATACTTAAATTCTAGACAAGTGTCTGTGGCATGGTAGGGGGTGAAGGCCAGGAGGTAAGCTCCCACTAAAGCCTAGGTCTTGGGGGCCAGCACGATGTGTGAGGACTTAGCTTAATTAAAGGACCAGAACTGAGAGCACTGTTCTTGTCAACCTTCCTTGCCCGTCCTTATGTATCAACTAGGATACATGCGATGGAACAGCATCCCCTTCTCCCATTAGTGTCCAAATTCTAGGTGATTAGATGCCACCTACAAGGAGAAGCAACTACCAATATCTGTGTGTGTATTCCAGCCCCCTGCTAGAGCTTTGGCTGCCTGTCTTTTGCTCTTGGAGGGAGAAACAAAGGTTAGTTTAACAGCGTGGGAGCTTAATCAACACTGGCCAAATTGATGTGAATTCCCAACTAGTTATTGGGTATGTTAACATGACAGCATGGTGCAGGGAAAATAAGGCTGAATTTAGAGTCAGAAAAAGTGGGCTTGAATCCCAGCTTTTCTGGTTTGCTACCTGGGTGACCCTGAACAAAGTGTTTACTTTCTCTGGGTCTTGGTTGGACTAAGTGATCTCTGAGGTCCCTTCTGGCTCTGAAATCCATAATCATTTGGCCATCTAAAGAATTTCCAAGTAGGTGACAAGAGATTTACTCATTTGCAACACATGAAGAGAAATATTCTGTCACTGCAGCTTTGCATCTAAATTTGATGGCCTTCAAGGGCTCTTCAACCTCTAAACTTTACAACTCTTCAAACTAGGATTATGACAAACTGACAGCTGCCTATCCCCTATTCCTCCTTGCCTCCCTCTGGACTCTACCCATTTTCATTAATCCCAATGTGTTCCAGGTGGAATATCATCTCATCAATTGGGCATGGCCATGCATACTTTCATATTAATAGCAGACATGTCTCCACATGAACAAAACATCTGGCTGGGAAGTGAAAAGTTAAGCCAACCATTGGAATATTCTATAGCCATGTGATATGTTTTATAGACATATGACAGGAAACATCTAGATTTCATGCAGATATTTGGACATGTGGGTCTTCTACATCTGTCTAGGTACCATAAAGACAGAAACATCTCGAATGGCATCCTTGATTTCCTTTAACTAGGATGGGACTCTAATGGCAGTCTTTAAAATGGGCAATTTTATTGCTTTATTCTAGGATAGTACTTTATGCACAGTAGATGGCTTCAATGCTGGCATTCACCCCCCCCAGACACTCCCCTTTCTGAACCTAGGATATCATTGTTCTAGAGTGGGGCTTCTTAAACTTTTTCCACTTGTGACCCCTTCAGCACTTCTTAAACTGTGGGTTGCAATCCCATATGGAGTCGCGGTTTGTGGTCTGACACTGTTGCTTGCGGCAAGGAGAGAGCTGAGGGTTCAACCCAGTTCCTGTGACTGAGAATCTTTCAATGGCCTCCCTGGCCATCATGCTGTGCAGCTTGTCAGATGTCACTGGCCTCAGTGACCATTTGGGAATTCACCTGAGAACTAACTCTTAAATTCATCTACTGTATGTTTATGCTTACCAACTCAGGGGCCATGTAGTGTGTATGTGTGTGTGTGTGTGTGTGTGTGTGTGTCCCAACTTGGTTTTCCTGTGGATGTGGTAGCAAGTCAAAGAGAAGGAAATTAACATAGAAAGGTTTTGGGACTAGAAAAAAGTCTATAAGGAAACATTGCAATTCACTGGCAGTATTTTTGTATCCTAAAATATCATTCTTCCAGTTTATCAAACTCTTGTACTGCAATGTCCAGAGGTCCTGGGGGAAGCCTTGCATTAATGAAGACCAGTCCAAGACAAGTCCATTTGAAAAAGTGTAATAGAATTAGTTTGTGAATTCAAATGGCTCATTATTTGAAACTTTCTTAGTGACCAGCTCCTTGGGATTAAAGGGCAATAGCTCCCAAGCTGGAAGGGACCTCAGTGATAATCTAGTCCAACCCCTTCATTTGACACATGAGGAAACTGAGGGAGACAAAGAGGTTCAGTGACTTGTCAAAGGTCAAAGAGGGAGTAAGTAGCAGAACCAAGATTCAAACTTATATCCTTTGATTCTAAATTTAGGATCCCTCTCTGTACCTAACTGAAAACATTTTGTGAATGAATAAACCACTGTGTGTGTGTATGTGTGTTTAAAAGAAACTGATAGGTCTGTGGAGAAGCAGTCCAGAAATGGGCTACATTTCAGGCCCATACTAATAGGCCAAACCAATGAAAGGGAAGGGTGTGCATAGGATGGCACAAGTTAGGGTAAGTGACAACGAATGAAAAGAAATGGCTAAGATCTGAGGGCACTAAGGGAAAGAGAAGCAGTCCCTGCCCTCAAGGAGTAGACCACACATCGAAGGGAATGGATGCTAAAGAAGGCAGCTTTGGTTGGCGCTGGGAGGTAAGAGGGTGAAGATAGTAAGTTGGTGTGCATGACACATTCTTGCCAGAAATAATCCTTGCCATGATTTCATTACAGCTAGGTCCTGGGGCAGCTAGGTGGCGCAGTGGATAGCGCGCCAGGCCTGGAGTCAGGAAGACCTGAGTTCAAATTTGACCTCAGACACTTATTAGTTGGGGGACCCTGGGCAAGTCATTCAACCTCTGTTTCCCTTAATCCAACATAGGAGGAAATGTCAAACCACTCCAGTATCTTTGCCAAGAACATGGGGACACAACTGGACCACAACAACGGGTCCCTGTTGGTGTGAATGATAAATCCCCTGAATTCAGGCTGCATATTTCCACTGGGCTGGAGCCCATTACTATATTTTATAGAATTATAACTTCAAATGATACAAACTAGAATATGTAACTGCTTGAGAGGATTCATTATTCTCAGTAATCAGGATCTACTATACTGTGCCCAGAGTAAGAGGAAGAAAGGGAGGGGTTGTTGGTAGAGTATCATGAATGAAAGAACTTCCCCAGGAACTAGGAGCAGGAACCCTGGACGTCTGTTCCTCTATTAGAATGGAAATTCTGTGAGGGCAAGGAATATTTTTATTCAGTCTCCCACATAGGGCCAGGCACATACTAATCACTTAATAAATGTTTGTCGATTGACTGCAAGATGGAAGGGATCTTATGGCTAATATAGCCCATCCCTCTCATCTTACAAATGAACAAACTGGCCCTTAGAAAAGATTCCAGTCCAGTGTTCTCTCCTCTATATTGTGATGAAATAAGAAGGAAGTTGGACGAGCCCAAGTCTACCATCACGAATGAATGTTTAATGATTACCTAGTGCATGTTAAGCCCTGTGGGGCAGAGAATGACTGCTAAAGCCCTTTGGATACTATCAGGTGCTATCTATGAGTCAGGCAGAATGGTCAGGGGGTAGTCATTGGAGCTGGCCATGAAACCAAG